>NC_085862.1:3425213-3560213 GCF_034702125.1 Engraulis encrasicolus
TATGTTGGAGCATGTGGCTAGTAGCAAGTTCCGTGAGTGAACAGCCTCTGAAGCTTCCCTGATGCTTCCAATACTGACCGTAGAAGAAGAATAACATTTCCGTACTCCCCTCGCCATCATTTCGTACTACGCTGTTATGACGTGAGTAAGCCCTCTTGTCTCAAGCCTCTTTGGTCTACATGCACAAATGCATTGAGTTGCCACCATGTGATTGGCTGATCAGAAATTTGCCTCAATGAGCAGTTGTAACAGGTGTTCCTAATATAGTGGCCAGTGAGTGTAGAGCATGAGTGATTGGGTACTCAAGGCATGACAAAAAGACTTGGGGTGTATGCAAGACAAAAATAGTTTGGGAAACACTAGGCCCATACGACTTTGTTGCTGTCGACCAACGTTGACGGAAGCACGTGACCGAGAACTTGTTGTCACGATGTGGGTGTTATTAAATACAGCGCATTTACAGTCGGCCACAAATATGAACGAGACTATGAGCTCGCACCGGTTTGCTCTCCTAACACACCACGTGTGAGGAGTGGGGGGACAGGCAGTGAGGAGGAGCTGAAGTGGGGACTTGCGCAAACTTGTGTAGAGGTGTGAGACAAGACCCATATACACACATGAGTGAGTTGTTGACCAACCAGTTCATGGGCGCGTGACCTCGGAGGCAGTCCGCAGATGAGCGTTGAAGGGGATAAGCAACTGCAGAGGTTGCAAGATCTGACTGCAGTCGCATGCATCCCGCGATAGTTTGACACCATGTGACATGTCACCTCGTCAACGCAACATCGACGAAATTTCGAAGTTTGACAGGAAATCTAACCGTCATGCAGCATTTTCATCCAGGGTGCATTGCTGTCTACATGCGCATGTATGCGTTGACGACATCTCGATCGCACCTAATGTTTTAGAGCATCGGCACAGTGGGTTTGGTCACAATCAAAGAAACTCAAGAGAAAGAACAATCTCTTGGCGGGGAATGCATTGGCCACGGTGTAGTACGGGGGCGTTGCCTGAGGACACGAGTGGATGGAAAATTAACTCCCTTGCGCATGGTCATTGGTCAGTGGGTGCGATGGATGCCATTTTCGTACTCCCTTGCACATGGTCAGTGGGGGCGACACCATGATGGATAATTTGTGGCCAAGTAACGGCAGCTGTTGGTCAGCAGTAATTGCTGGGGGTAATTAAGGACAGCTGACAGACATTCACGCTGTCCTATGACCTGTTGCTAGTGAATAACATTTCCGTACTCCCCTCGCCATCATTTCCTACTACGCTGTTATGACGTAAGTAAGCCCTCTTGTCTCAAGCCTCTTTGGTCACAATTCAGCCACCCGCTGAAAGGTTACTAGATGGACTAGAGAATAGTACTGTCAGTGTTGCCAGATGTGTCTGACCCGCCCAAAAGGTTCTCAAAAACCGCCAAAATGCGCTAAATTCCGCCCCAAATCAACAAATTACATTGACTTCTATGGGCCCAAAACGGCTGAAAAAAAACCCAAATGGCCAATTTTTACCCTTTTTACCCGCAGACGCACCCGCCCAATCTGGCAACACTGAGTACTGTGTGCCTCCAGCACCCTCAGCTGCATGCGTAATTACAATTGAGGTTCTAAAAAGAATTGGTTCTGGAGTCAGATATCACTTATGTAACATGTAAAATCCAATTATTGTATTATGTTTCGGCCTGTTTTAAAGTAAGGAGCATGTAGGAGCCCCGGGGGAAATCCTATAGCCACTGTAAATAGACGCAATTGACATTAATTCAGAATCGTTAAAGTTAAGAGAATACGCACATATCCAGACACAGCCCAGACGAAAATGTGAACATTTGTGAAAAAGAACCGCTTGTGGTTTCAACTGGACTTGTGCGTTTTGCACACATTGTATGGCTAGTAAGTTGTGCCCAGAAGGTAAAACAAGCATTAGCAGAATACCTTGTGTGTCAAACCCAAACGGCAAGCTTCATTTTGCTAAATAATATTTAAATGCAATGCTCCCCAGTGTTCCATTGCATTCCATTGCAATGTAAACAGTCTCTTCACTACATACGTGTATGTCCTGAATAGTCCAGCAGATTCTTTGTATCGAGTCGTCGTGTATTTTTTCTGAGTAGGCCTACGGTTGTTTTTCTACAAGTTTGTTATTGACAGAATAAAACTGCTTCTTTTTGCAGAACTCTCACCATTCAGAATGTTGGGAGGGATCACATGTCACCTCAGACAGGCAGGGAAACATGTCTGCCTGAAAATCAGATAGTTCACAGACACTGGAATTCTCAGAAGCAGTTTCCCCTCTTGAGACAAAAAAAAATCTGAGGAAAAAAGTGAGAAATTCTTTTTTTGGTATGTTGGGCATTTGAAAGTTCTTTTTTTTCATTTGGTCAAGGATGGGGGAACAGGAGGGATGAGGAGACAAAGGATGAGAGAGAGAGAGAGCGAGAGGCAGAGAGAGAGACGTGGTATGACAAAGGAGAATTTATCTTTAGAAAGGTCTTGTGTAGGAGACCTGAAAGAAATAGACAGCCTGTGTTGTTCATTAAAGACTGCTGAGGAAGAAGTGATGGACAAAACAGAGCTGGGATCTCATCTGGGGCTTGTCGTCTCACGGCCCTTTTGGCAGGATCTCGGACGAGGAGGAGGGAGGGGTGTGGGGGTGGGGGTTGGAGGTTGGAGGGCACTTGCCAGAACACTGTGTGCCTCTTCCCCTCCACCCTCCACACCCCACCTCCACCACTTACTACCTCTCACGCTGTGACTGCATAAATCATTGCCTGTATTTTCACAGCCATACATGTATTTATGGTGTTTCTCAAGACATACAGTACAGTTCCGTAGGAGTGGGCAAAACATCACTCACACGCTCGCAGTCACGTCGTCCCGCAGCCAAAGATCTTACATCTTTAGTAAAAGAGCTGTCTACGGCTACGCAAGTGTGACTTCATGTACCGGTAACATAACACAGTCTTGTTGTGTGTGATGAGAAATGACCAGCTATTTGCTCGCATCAATCTATTCATACTTGCACTCATTCATTTTAACTCTTGCCAATAGATATCAAGCATGGCCACTTAGGGGTTGTGAAGTGTTTTGGAGTGATGCTTTCAAAATGTTCTGTTTGAAAAGAAGGAGCTCGGGAGGGACAGCATTTCGCACATTTTATTAAAAAGTAAATTTCAGAAGCAGCAGAACAGCAGCCGCACGTGTTCTCACTGAGGACGTTTTACTCATCCACTAGTTTTAGTTTTCCAGCACCATGGGATCCATAAGGGTAAACAAGCGGTTCTTGGAAGTAGAGAGAGAAAGCTCCTTGGAGTCACTCACTCACTGTGCAGTTTCATACCAAGGTCATGATTCACAGAACATACTGATGTTGTGTCGCCGTATTATCTACGTCATGTCATTCTGAAGAAAGAAAGAAAGAAAGAAAGAAAGAAAGAAAGAAAGAGACAAAGAAAGAAAATGTTACGCTTGAGTAAGGATGGGAGTGTTGAAGTGGGCAATGCTATGTGAAGGTGTATGCCCAATCCATTATAAAAGAGTGTGTAGTAGTTCTGAGAAGTGTGACACGGATCCAGCAATACTTAAGCTTGGCCTGATGAGGACAGCCAGCCACATGTGTTATTTGAATGAGCTTGAATCTTGTGATAAACTACTAAACTATTCCTTTCTTCACCGTCACACACAGACTGGAGAGGAAGGGGTCTCTAGAATGGCGGGGGTGGAGGCAAGGCATGCAGCTGGCATGTAAAACAATATTTTTCCACAGAGCAAATTTAACTGTCAGACTGTCTGTCAGGTATTGTTTTTGAAGCCGAGCCCACTGAGGTAATGCCGTGTGGCTAGACTTTTGGTCCGATTGATTGTCACCATGTATGTATAAGTGCTTACATATTCAGTTTCAGTGGAGGAATTCTCATTCATGGTCTTCGGTCTTCCTCCCCTTCCTCCGGTCTGAGCCTAAAACCCTCAACCAAAATAACAGCTATAGCTGTAGTCTAAAAAGAGGGGAGTGGAGAATCCATTACCTTATATTACTCTTAAGAGGAATACGGCCCAGAGAGAGAGGCCTGTAAAAAACCCTTTTACTTCAGGCTGCTACACATCCTCCTTTAAAGCAGAGGCAAGGACGCCGCATGGCCTTTACTGTGAACCTGAGGTTCTGTGTTATGTCCTTTATTGTAAACCTGACCGTGTTTGGCTAATCGCATGGCCTTTGTTACATTACATGACATTACATTGCACTTAGCTGACGATTTATTCAAAGCGACTTACATTTAGTACTTCTCAGGGTATTGGTTACAGGCCCTGGAGCAATGTGGGATTAGGTGTCATGCTCAAGGGCACTTCAGCCATGGATGGAGATGTAGGGAGAGGTCGGGGGGGGGGGGGGGGGGGGGGGCGGGGGGTCAAACCTACAACCCCTAGATTGAAAGACCAACTCTCTAACCGCTAGGCCACGGCAGCCCCGCTGTGTAAACCTGGCCGTGTTGTTATTTGAAGGCCGCGTGTCCTTTATTGTAAACCTGACCGTGTTGCTATGCATGTCCTTCATTGTGAACCTGACCGTGTTGCTATGCATGTCCTTCATTGTGAACCTGAGCGTGTTGTTATTTGAAGGCCTCATGTCCCATATTGTAAACCTGACCGTGTTGTTATTTGAAGGCCGCATGTCCCATATTGTAAACCTGACCGTGTTGTTATTTGAAGGCCGCATGTCCCATATTGTAAACCTGACTGTGTTGTTATGCAGCGTGTCCTTTATTGTAAACCTGACCGTGTTGCTATGCATGTCCTTCATTGTGAACCTCAGCGTGTTGTTATTTGGCTAATTGCATATCGGCATCTCTCCTAATTAAACACCCATGTAATGCACCCCAAGCATCCGCCGTGAAGGCCCCAATGTCAATGTCATGCTCCATAAAGAAGCGATTCCCAACCGCCAGGGGTATATTCTGGGAAGCCGACAGGGGTGGACAAAATGTGTTCTTATGACATTACATGGGTGAGGGCCGGGGTCTTACCAGATGATTTTGTCCTGTCCTCTGTTCAAAGCTGTCAGTGCCCCCCTGAGTATGTGCACCACTAGGGGTACACAGGCAAAATGCAAAAATGCAGGCAGGGGTTATTGGGAGAAAAACTGACATTAACAAATGCGTGGAGCACAGTGAGTCGGGGTAGAGAGGCAGAGACATAGAGTGAGGCTCTCTCAGGGTGTTCTCTCAGGAGGATATGGGGAAAAAGGCTTCAGGGGTACGCATACGCAAGACAAAAAAAAAAGGTTGGGAAACATTGCCGTGAAGAACCAAAAATGGATTTAAAAAAATAAAATAAAAAAGGAAAGTGATGGAAATGGCAGGCAGTTTTTTTGTAGCCGCCGGCCGGCCGCGTCTAGTGTTAGCGTGCAGCCTCAGGATGACAGTTGTGACGGGGGGGGGGGTGGGGGGGGGGGGGTCTGCAGTGGGAAATGGCCACTATATTACTCTTAAGAGAAATACGGCCCAGAGAGAGAGGCCTGTAAAAGGGCAGAAATGGCTGATATTACTGAAGGAAAAACTGATATTAACAAACGTGTGGAGCACAGTGAATCGGGGTAGAGGCAGAGACATAGAGCGAGGCTCAGAGGGTTCTCTCATGATATGGGGAAAAGGCTTCGGGGGTCTGAATACAAAAAAAAATGGTTTAAAAAAATAAAAAAAGGAAAGCGATGAAAATGGCAGGCAGTTGTGTTGTAGCCGCCGGCCGCCCGCGTCTAGCGTTAGCGTGCAGCCTCAGGATGACAGTTGTGACGGGGGGGGGTTGGCATCTGCAGGGCCGGATTAATGCATAGGCTAGATATGGCTGCAGCCTAGGGGCCCCCCAACTGCCAGGGCCCCCCTGATTGGCCAAAACTGACAAAATTGCATAATTGTGATAAGCTGCAAAATTGAAAAAGGCATCTGTCATGTTGATTACAGTTGGTAAATGTGTTATCCTTCAATCCTAGCTCATAATTATGACACTGTCTATGTAAATTTGTTGCTAAATTTACCTTCCAGGGGGCCCCACAGCAACCTGTAGCCTAGGGGCCCCAGGCCATCTTAATCCGACCCTGGCCGTCTGCAGTGAGAAATGGCCATTGGTTCTGGTGAGAACCTCTGAGCTGCAAAACGGATGGCTTCCATTGGCCACCGTGACACTCCTGATGTGCAAGCTGACAGGCCATTTCAGAAGAGGTATTGAACGGAGCCAAAAGGCCTATTCTAGAGCCGCTAGCCTGTCTGTGGTAAAGCATGTCAGACACAGTGTTGCCAGATTGGGCTGTTTCAATCCTGCCCAATTTGGCTGCTTAGGATGGCTGTACAAACTGGAAAAAATGGCAGTTGGGTGGGAATTTTGGCAAATTTGTGGTCATAGAAATCAATAGAATTTGGTTCAAATTGGGTGGGATTTAGTGCTTCCGGTCGGGTTTTGAACATTTTTGGGGCTGTAAATCATCAGCCTCATCTGGCAACCCTGACGAAGCACTGTGCTGACTAGCGGTTACAGCCTGTGGTCTTGCCCCTCCGACCTGTCCCTCAAATGTAATGTTTCAGCACCGTCAATTCATTCGATTAAGCAAACGTATGAGATGGAACAATGACTTTGTGTATTATTATTGCCGATGACAAGGAGAGTTAAAATTTTTATTTATAGGCGGTGAGTGACTAACAAGATTTAAGGCCTGTAGCCAATAGCAGAAGGGGTGTTTAGCATCAGCACCATGGAGCTTCTTTCACAAGACGGGGGTCAAGGGTTAATTTTGAGTCTAATCTCTAGGACAGTCCAACAGAAAAGAATGTAACACACAGTTGGTCGTGTTGTGTCGAGTGAGCCACAGATAGTGGTGGTGTTCATCAGCTCATCAAATATCCTATTTTTCACAGGACTTTTGGCCTGATTAATGGCAGGACTCAGTGTTGGCTGAATGGCTTCCATTTAGGCAGACACAACCTCAAGCATCGGGTAAAACCCCACTTGGGTACAACCCCACTTGTATAAAACCCCACTTAGGTACAACCCCACTTGTATAAAACCCCACTTGGGTGCAACCCCACTGTGGTGACGCAGGAGCTGTGCAGATACTGACTCCAAGTAACAGCATTGCCCCTCCAACCTGACGCACAATTGTAATGTTTCTGCCCTATCGTCGATGCACCACCGTAATTTGATTAAGCAAATGCACGAGGCGGCATGATAAATGTTTATTTCTGGAATGTTATTCTCAAAGACAAGGAGGCCCAGGGTTTAAATATATAGGTGGTACGTAACAAGATTCAAGGCCTACAGCAACCACTACAAATTGGAGTGAAAGGCGTCAGCACCATGGTGCATCTTTATCAAGACGGGTGTTAAGTGTTAAGTCTTGTCGCTAGGACAATCTAACAGAACATCGCACAGTTAGTTGACAGAGGCGTAGCACCCAGAGGCGATTCTATTGTCAGTGGGGCCCCAAGCAAAAAGAATGAACAGGGTCAGACTCACGCCCTGATGAAGACCCTGTGTGGTTGAAACCGGTTGACGTTTTTAGTTATGTACCCCAGTTAAAATAAAGGGTTTTTAAATTACAAAACAACAAACCAATCCTTGTCTACTATATGCAAGAGTCGCCTGAAGTAGGCCCAACGGCCAACAAGTTTTGAAAAAGAATGAACATTCGAAACAAATCGGTCAAATTATAGTTTAAAGTTGAGCTGTTTTTCACCATGAAGTGACTTGGGGGCCCCAAGCCTGCCTAGCCTAGTGACAACATGCGCCTCTGGCAGCAACCAATTCTGGGCCCTGTGTGTGAACCCAGCTGCAATGTTTCTGCACTGTCAATGCAACACAGTGATTTGATTAGGCAAACATATGAGATGGCACGATGACTTGTTGTTATTGTTGATGATTACGAGAGCCAGGGTTGACACGTACGTGTGTATAGGTGGAGTTCAACAAGGTGTTAAGCCTAGAATACCACAGCCTGTACAAATTAAATTGATGTGTTTTAGCACCAAGAATGAACCGTGGATGGAGCTTCTTTCGCAAGAAGGCAGGGTGTTAACATTTAGCGTGAAGCCTAATCTCTAGACTTCCTGCTGAGATCATTGGCGATAGGGAGTTGTTGTGCACATCCTGTAGCCGAAACCGCAGCAGAAGTGAGTGCACATACAAAATAAACTGATTGAGATAAGGAGTTTGCACAACTTTTACAGAGTCATTAGGATGTTTTCTACATACTATGTGCTTGCAGCTTCAACAACAACTAATTTGACATGCAACTTTTAGAGAACAATTAGGCCATTTTCTGAATAAACACATCGACAACTACTTTGACGTACAGTACAAGGCCGTGAAAAAGTCAGTGCGGCTGGCTGGCAGTTGTTTTTATAACCACGTGGTTTAGCATATGACCAAAGTCAAGACCACATGTTGCGAATGCAGGCTATTGCAGATGAATACAATTACCCAGACAGCTAGGCTATCCATAGTGTGTGGAACAGGGGTCCCCAACCTTTCTGGGTCTGAGGGCTACCAAGGGCTACCCGTGGGCTACTGAGGGCTACCCGAGGCCTACTTTTGTTCAAAATCCTCTACTGTCTTGGCATTATTCTCAAATCACACTATTATTAATCGATAATTTACTTTAGATAGATTATACAGAATAAATAATCTCATATTTAAATTAAGAAAAGCTCTAACTGTGACTAAAATCTGGTAGTCGTCACTGTTTAATAACATCCTTGGTGGGCACCTCAGAAGCTCCTGGAGGGCTACCTGGCGCCCGCGGGCACCACGTTGGTGACACCTGGTCTGGAGGATTGCTTGGCAAGTCGATGTGCCAGAGCGTTGACTACACTGACCCTGACACATCCAGAGTTGGCCATGATGAGGTACAGGGGCGTAAAGTATACCCCCGCAGCCCCCGCGAGCGAGGCAGGGGGGCCCATACGAGGCCCCCTTGACTTGAAGAAACGGGCCCCCTCCACATGATATTAGGCCCTCTTTTTTTCGTTCGGGGAGCCCATTCTTGGTAGCTTGCAGGGGGGCTGACAGCTTTTTCTGGGCCCAGGGCAAAGTCATCCAAAAGGGCCCCCCATCCAATATATACAATGTAATGAAAACCCAATTCTGGGGCCCCTGTCTCTCTGGGCCTGGGGCAACTGACCCCTTTGTCCCCCATTGTCTGCTTCCCTGCCAGTAACTATACTGTATATGGCTCACTGCTCCCAGACAGGCCTGTCGAGAGTTAGCAGGTTAGTTGTTGCAAGCCCTGGGAAAGGGGGGGACCCAGAAATGCGACCCCACTGCAGAGCTTGTATTGAGAGGGGGGGGGCCTTTCGGATGATTTTGTCCGGGGCCAGGTGGGTCAAAGCTGTCAGGGGCCCTGCTCCCAGAAATGAAATAGGCCAAAAAAAAGCAAAACAAAAAATCCCCAGAATCCCTTGAGTAAACCACTGGTGGAATTCAAAGAACACTCACACACATACAGCATGTCCTTGCGACAGACTTGTTTTGACATTTGATCAATAGGAGTGAAAAACGACCCTGGCTGGCGAGTCCAGTGCATTGAATTTGAGGTAAACTTGAAGAGGGAGATCGAGGCGGGGTGAGGCGGGTGAGGTGGGGTGGAGTGGAATGGGGACTAGTGTTGGAATCCATAGCTCCATTGTCTCAATATACTATAGCCACTCACATATAATAAGCAATGGGTTGGCCCTGCCGTGGCCAAACAGTAGGGTACTCGTCTACCATAAGGCTGACCCGGGTTCGATTCCTGGCCCAGGTCCTTTGCCGGCCCCTCCCCGTCTCTCTCCCCACTCGCTTCCTGTCACCACCTTCACTATCCTATTATAAATAAAGTAAAAAAGACCACAAAATATCTTAAAAAATAGAACAAGCAATGGGCTATCTTCACAGACGACAGTGAGGCTCCAGGTTGGCTTTATGGCTTCCTGAAGTAGTTTTTTTGTTTTTGTTTTAAAGAATATATGAAAGGGAGCATGCATGGATGATACATGGGCTTGTCTCTCGGTTGTTTAGGTCAGTGGTTTTCAAAGTGTGGGCCGGGGACCCCTAGGGGGCCGCGATTGGGCGCAGCAGATTGGCAGGAAAAGTATAGCACAATTTTTTTTTTTTTTTAATTGAATAAACTGAATAAGTTTAAGGCCTAGACCAGGGGTGTCAAACCCAAATTCACAGTGGGCCAAAATCTAAATCTGGGACGAAGTGGCGGGCCGAATCAATATTCAAAGAGTACTGAAATTGTGGATGCGCGCACATGCTTACAATACTCAAATGCTTACATGTTAAACACTCAATCCCAGCAGATATTGTAGTTCAAATGTGCCTGCTCAGTCTGTTGTAAATGAGTGGAAGACATCCCTGATGCACTTGTATGAGCCACACCCAAAATGTCATGTTCTAGTCATATTAAAATACATTCCTGTGTAGGGGGGGGCCAGCTGTAATAGACATTTGAAATGATCTCGCGGGCCAGATAAAATGACTCTGGGAGGACAACTTTGCCCCCCGGGGCCTGAGTTTAACATCCCTGGCCTAGACTATGGTTGTGAAAGGGGATGCACAGAAAAAAAACGGTATGGCACGACCACACTGGCTGAAATCGACCTGTGTAAGGGGCAAAACATACCAAAGCGGAACGGAACGGTCGCGGGACGAACGCGGACTTTCTGCTTAGTTTCGGCCGGTGTGTTTTTCTCTGCCTTGCACACTGACAGCGTCGGCGTGCGCGGCCAGTCCTGTTCAAAACCTCCTCACAGCCAAAGCTAGCGTGCTACCGCCGGTCGCCGGCGTGAAAAATACGCTCGAGTTCTATTTTCCAAATGCAGCGCGGGACTGGACAGATATGTTTCAATGTATTTTCACCGACGCCGGTAAAAAAGCGGCCGTTCCGCGACGCTTTACCGCCCTGGTGTGTAAGACCCCTAAGGGTCTGGCCTGGGGTGCACCAGAGATTCCAGGAGGTGCGCGGAATATTGTTTGTGTTGAGGCTGGGACCAAAATTCTGCTTGCAAACATTACATTTAGGCCAAATCAAAACATGTTTTGGCCACCATTTAAAGTCATTAAGGTATTGATAAATGTGTCAAGGAAGAATCTTTCTAATTAATCACTTCAATCATTTTTTTAGTACGTATACTCGTGCAAAAGTTAAAGTTGGGGGTGCGTAGCTTGCCCTCAATACAGGTAAGGGGGTGCGTTAAGAAAAAAAAGGTTGAAAACCACTGTGCTAGCCGACCAGCCGACCCCCTGAGCAGCAGACTGGAAACACTGCAATACCCCACAAAGGCCCTTTTTAAAATCCAAAAGCTGCATTTTTATAGGGCCTCTGTAAAATACTCCTCTATTACATAGAGATGACTTGTTTTCACTGTGCCAGTTGAATTCCAGACATGTGACGCGCACATTATTTGGACGTTACAAACTGCATAAACACTTTGCCATTTTCAAACAATGTTTTTGTGGCTAGGGCCGAATTTTTTGAAGGGGAAGTTGAAAATATATTTTAACAGCCTTTCAGTAGCCCTGCTGTATTTACAAGCCACAAAACTATGCATATCCTCATTGTGGCTCGCGTCCATTCTCCACTTACATAAAGCAAACAGTGTGTTAGTTCAACATAACCAGACGGGCTCGTGTGCCGAGACTCAGACTGCCTTGAGAGAGAGAGAGCTTTTGTGCAAAGTTTACACTTTCGTTCATTCTTCCGATCGGCCTCTGCCCGATCCATTACAGCAGGCATCACGGCATCTCTGAGCGCAGTGGACACACAGACACAGACACAGACACAGACACACACACACACACACACACACACACACACACACACACACACACACACACACACACACACACACACACACACACACACACACACACACACCAGGGCTGAGCTGGGGTGAAAAAGCAGGCCAGGCATGACCAGTCCGCCAAGCAGTGAGAGAGGTAATAAAGCCTGGTGGGACAACAGGTTTAGTAATCTATTACGGGCTATTTTAACCACAACAGCCAAAATTAACATTTAAATTAGACTCTGAGCGATCAGCTGTAGCAGCATGAAGACTGATGATACCACTGCACTGACTGAGGGCCACAACATGAATCAGGCCAAAAATCATCAACAGTCCACCGGGCAAATGCCCTGTATGCCTCATGGCCAATCCAGCCATGACACACACACGCACTGTTTTGTCTGGATATAATTACGAGTGATGAGAGGATGAGGCGGGAATGCACTGGCCGCGGTCTGATCACCCCAGCAGACACACACTGCGAACATGGCCGTAGCCAGGAATTTGAAATAAGGGAGGTCCATAGTGCACTCGCAGCGCGCCAGAATTTTTTAAAAGGTGCACTGTGTAGGATGTTGCCCGGAGTATCTATTGTAACTATGTTGCTCATTGAAACTATGCTGTCTTTTGCCAATTTTGGTCTTTTCATGAATATTTGATAAATAATGAACTAATATTTACTAGTATGACCACAGTTTACAGTTGTTTTGCAGCTGAAAAGATTTCTGGAAATTCAAAATGGCGGACAATGGAGAAGATCCCCTTTTTCATGTATGAAAAAGATTATTTTCTCTAAAAATAAGGGAGGTCCGGACCTCCCTTACCTCATATGTGGCTACGGCCATGACTGCGAAGCAACAAACGCAACGCAACGGAGCGGAGCGGAGGAGGGCCGTTAGGAGTTATGCTCCTCGCCTCTCCTTGGCACTTCATCCACCGTCCGCTCCGCTCCTCTCCTCTGCTGTCGAATGTCTCTGTTTTCCAAACACATTCATCAATAGTCCCATCCCGTCCCGTCCAGTCCAGTGCGGAGATGGTCCTGGAGGGATGTGTTCAGTCTTCCTCCAACAGACAGCAGACAGCAGCAGCTGTGTTACATCACTTAGACGCCGTGAGCCAAAATAGGGAACAGAGCGACTGACTTGTGTGATTAGGGAACGTTATGTATGTGGAAATTACTATGATTACCGTAGGCTACTTGATTGGGTTTTTGTTGTTGTTGTTTTTTTCAATTTGTTATTGCTGCATAAAACTTGATAAAACTCCCTGATGAGGGAATCAGTGCAGTCTGAGCACTATATTGGTACACTCTGTGTGTGGTAGTCAAAAGATAAATTGTGGAAGTGGACACAGCCTGTTTACACAACATACTGTACATAAACACAAGTCCTCAACAGTAGTATGCCTATATGCTGTCGAACCGTGCCAAAAATGTGTCCCATGAAATAACCAATGTCGGAGGAGATTTGCTTTTTAAGACTATTGTTTCCTGTGAGGCTCCTGGTGAAAGTTTTAAGAACCAGGTGCCGTATCCTCTGTCCTTTTCTCTGCTCTGCGATGGATGGTCTGCTGACAGGGAGGCAGTGTAAATCTAGCCCTGGTGCTGGTGATGGGGGACAGTAACTTGTCGTGAACCAGTGAGGTGGGCTCGGAGTCGTGCGAACGGTTCGTCCTCTTACAGCTCCTTCCAGGGCCGCTGACATCCAGGACAAAGTAATCTGAAAGGGCCCTACCCAATAAAACACAATGTACCGTGGGGACCAGATTCTGGTCCCCCTATCACACTGGGACCGTGACAACATACCCTTTTGTCCCCCCCTGTCGGCATGCCTGGCTCCTTCAATGAAAACCGTATTGTGGGAAGACCATCTAAATCATACAGGCTGGTGAGTTAAGAGGCCACAGAAGGCAGAAGGCCTGTCAGTGCAGGCAAGCAAACTAGGCAATTGCCTATAGGCCAGGGGTGGGGAACCTTTTTCATTCGAGGGGCCACTTCAAATTCACCCGAGGGCCGTAAAAGTCCTCAGAGGACCGTGCTATGAACACACAAACCAGGATTTCTCCCTGCACATTAGGCCTATATTGAAGGCAGCCACCTTTAGAACAGACCACATCTTCTCCAGGTCCCCTGAATATAACTGAATTGTATTGCAAATATATTTTCTAAGATTCCATTACAAAATATGTCATATTTCATGTGAAGCCGTATAACATTAAAATGACATTGGGGGCCGGATAAAACAGCATCAAGGGCCGCAAATGGCAGCAATGACAACTTGTGAGTGCAACCCTTAAATTCAATGGCTGAAAAGTACAATCCTGCTGCTATCAGTCTCTTTTGACGGGGGCCTCCAATAGAGCATGGGTGGGGAACCTATGGCCGTCTTAGCCGGCCCCTGATATCATTTTAACGTTATGCAGTTTAACATGAAATATGACGTGTTTTGTAAAGCAATCTTAGATATTACATTGATTTGAAATACGATAAAGCAATATTTTCAGGGGACCTAGTGAAAGTGGGGTCTGTTGTAAAGGTGCCCAGCCTCAATACATCCCTAAAGTGCTGGAGGGAATCCTGGTTTGTATTCATAGTATGGCCCTTGGAGGACGTAGTCAAACTTCAAGTGGCCCTTGCCTTCGAACGAAAAAGGTCCCCCACCCCATGTAGGGAACCTATAGCCCGCGGGCCGCTTACGGACCGTGAGGCCGTCATACCCAGCACCTGAGATAAAAGTTCCCCACCCACCCCTTGTCTAGGGCCCCTAAATACCTTGAAACGTCCCTGTTAAAGGTTATCTCCTGAGCAGGGTTGCCAGATGTGACTAATGTTTTCCAGCCCAACTAATGCTCAAAAAATTAGTTGGTAGGTACTAAATCCTGCCCAATTTGAACAGTTTAAATTCTGTAGATTTTCTATGGCCTACATAAATCTACAGAAAAGCCTGTCCATTGCCATTTTTCACCCACAGAACACCATCCTCAACAGCCCAATTGGGCAGAAAAGCAGCCCAATCTGGCAACACTGCTCCTGAGATGAGATGAGACGAGGCCCTAGATGTGTTTTTGGAAAACACTAGGAGGCTGATGATGGATGAGTAGCTCTTCCTAAGGCATCATGGGAGCCAGACATTTGGTCCGAACCTGCTGCTCTGAGTCACAGGAGAAAGACGAGGAGAGGCGAGGCCAAGAAGACTTTGGGCCCATACCAACCAGCCAGATCATTTGCAAGTTTTACTGCAAGACTCATCACCGAGTAGCATTTTTTACTGCAGCATAATTCACTCTTGTTATAGAGTCATAATATTTTCGGTAAGACTTTACTTTACGGATTGCTAATAAGGTGGTAATTTTGTGTTAATTTCAAAGTTATTTCATAGTGATTTCAGGATAATAACTGTTTGTTTTTAGTAACAACAACAAAATAATCATACAGTTTCCAGTGCATTGTGTGTGTGTGTGTGTGTGTGTGTGTGTGTGTGTGTGTGTGTGTGTGTGTGTGTGTGTGTGTGTGTGTGTGTGTGTGTGTGTGTGTGTGTGTGTGTGTGTGAACAAAGTGTCACCGTGCTGCGAGTCATCAGGGTGTCACCACAATGCACTGGAAACTGTATGGTTCTTAACATGAAATTACCACCTTCTTACTGATCCGTAAAGTAAAGTGTTACCATATTTTCTGGAGGTAGGCCTGCTGGGCAAAACATAGACTTCAAGATCCAGTGAAACGGCTTGACACATTCTGTGAACAATTGAAGAAATGCTACAAAATGACATATTTTGTCACATTTGGCCAGCAAGTGAAAGTGAACTTTCATGAGGGCCGCATGTTTTGTTTTCCAGTCTCGCAGGTTTTGAGATGGCACTTTACTTTAGTCCTTGACTTTACTTTGGATAAGAACTAGTCTACCGTATGTAAGAAAAAACACAAATATGGAGATATGAGTGGAAGGATCCACGCATACAGAGGAAGTTCATGATGGTCAGATACATGATGAGTTGTATCAAGTAAAAGTATAAGTAATTCTGTGATGTCAGTAGCCAACAACTAGGCCTATTATATTGCATAGTTGTTACACCAGTTGTTTCCCTGTACCTAACAATAGCTTTTACTTTCCTTCTATTTTTCAATGTGCAACCTACACGTTTTCCTTACAACTTTTTCCTTTTGCTTCATGCACCTGGTAGAGCTTAACTCCTCTCAATGAAATGCAAGAATGGTGGACAAAAGCCTTGTTGTGTTTCAGCTGTGGCCTGGCGACTGTGCAAGTCGTAACTTTGTAACATTAGCCGAGACATAGCCTACAAGTTATTTTGAATATCCATCATACATCATGTAGAAGGCTACATTTATACTAAGTGTGTAGCACTAGGCACTGACTATGCCTACCTCCATGGACTATGCCATGCGTTTTGACCAGCCAGAGGTGGCCAGCCATGCTGTCCAGGAGCCTATCGCACCGCGCTCTCTTACCCAACCAAGACAATAGCTAGCTTTGATGTCTATTGAGGCTGTCGTTCCTTTATGGAGCACGGTCGGTCACATAATGTAGCGCGCAGCCTTTCTAGTTTTGATATCCGGCGCGTTTATGGCTTCCGCAGAGGAGGAGAGCGCAGCTGCTCGGGATTTGATGTGGCATTGCATCGGCCCGGTTTCCGATCTCTCCGGTCGGCAATGCCGCTTGATTTATTCTTCTCTCGGTTACCATTCAGATGTGTGTCTGTTTCATGTCAAGGGGGAGTTCTTTGCTCTGGATGCGCGATGTTCTCATTCGGGTAGGGCTATGTGCGAATTCTCTATTGTCGCTTTGCTGCATCCTCCTTGGGCTACGAGGAAGCTATTGGGTTGAAGGAGCACTGACAGCAGCAGAGTTTATTCTTGTTTTGTTCACAGATTATTGTTGAGTTCATTTCACGAATCATGCGTCTCTGTACTCACAACAACGAGTTATCCGCAAATTGAGTTTCTAAACACGCCGGTGCCTTTACAGCTGGTGCGTCATCGCAACCGGAAGCGGCTGTGGTTGTCTGCTATTTTTATGTATTGCTGCTATGACCTGCAAGCGGATTTGATTAGTAAAATAAATCATACGGTCGTAGCCTATTTTATGATAACATGCTCTTCAATAGGCCCCCAACCTCAGTAGTCTACAATAGATTTGCCAGAACGGCGATAGCCTGTGGTGTGGTGGGGACATTTCCAATTTCTGTCAGTAGGCGGCCCCCTAATTATATGAAATGCCAACCTGTGTCGCCACTTCCTCTACTTTACTAGATAGATGGGGATTTTTATTTCCACTGTTGACAGTTTGCAATAATTCAAGTTATTATTATTTTTATTTACGCAGGGGGACCCCTGTGTGATGGAGACATTGAGGAAGCAGATGGCGTCCTTAAGGTGTTCTGTCCATGGCACGACTATGACTTTAATATCAAAACAGGAGGGTCAAGCACTGGGCTGCAGGTGAGTTTCACGAATGCAGAAGAGCGACCTGATATGTGCCAAGCTGTCTCCATGCTACCTGTTCTTCCATTCCCTTCAGTCACACAGCAGGAACCTCCCCACCCCCTGGGCCGCTGACAGCTTTGTCTGGGCCTGGGACAAAGTAATCTGAAAGGGCCCCCCCATCCGATATATACAATGAAATGAGGATCCATTCCTGGGCCCCTGTCTCCCTGGGCCCGGGACAAGTCATCCCTTTGTCCCCCCTTGTCAGCTTCCCTGCCCCACCCCACCAAACACACACACACACACCCACCCACACACACACACACACACATGCATGAAATTCTGATTTCAGAGGTGAGGAGGTATGGTGTGAAATTTCCTGCATCTCCTTAATGTAGCGTGATATTGTTTTCCACTGTCTCTGGGGGGGAAAGGTGGAAGCGGTTATGACCCCCAGCTTATGTCTTATAGTAGGGTTGAGGTGTTGAGGTTGAGGTGTTGAGGTTGAGGTGTTGCATGCCAAAAGCGAATGTTCATCCTATTGGTCTATGTATTGCAAAGTATCCCATTCACAAAGTGTATTTTGTAAACTAAATCCAGTCAGACACATCCCCTGTTATATAAATCAGCCGTTACCAGAAAGGCCCTGTGTTATGTCATAGTAGTACCGGTACTATGGTAGTAATGTATTACTAAAGGCCCTGTGTTATGTCATAGTGGTGTAGTACTATGGTAGTAATGTATTACTAAAGGCCGTGTGTTATGTCATAGTGGTGTAGTACTATGGTAGTAATGTATTATTAAAGGCCCTGTGCACTGTTAAAGTGGTGTAGTACCGGTACTATGGTAGTAATGTATTACTAAAGGCCCTGTGTTATGTCATAGTGGTGTAGTACTATAGTAGTAATGTATTACTAAAGGCCCTGTGTTATGTCATAGTGGTGTAGTACTATAGTAGTAATGTATTACTAAAGGCCCTGTGTTATGTCATAGTGGTGTAGTACTATGGTAGTAATGTATTACTAAAGGCCCTGTGTTATGTCATAGTGGTGTAGTACTATGGTAGTAATGTATTACTAAAGGCCCTGTGTTATGGCGTAGTGGTGTAGTACTATGGTAGTAATGTATTACTGAAGGCCCTGTGTTATGGCATAGTGGTGTAGTACTATGGTAGTAATGTATTACTGAAGGCCCTGTGTTATGGCATAGTGGTGTAGTACCGGTACTATGGTAGTAAAGGCCCTGTGTTATGTCATAGTGGTGTAGTACTATAGTAGTAAAGGGGTTTTAGTGACAAGGGGGCCTAATACAGCGTTCCACTAGTGGAACACAGAACGTTAAAGGGCTACACACATGCAATGCATGCTATTTATATTCTTATCTATTAATCTGATGTCAGGAAAGACATTCTGATCACGTAATATTATTTATTCTGTTATTTATTCTGAGTTTTATGTCAGTGCAT
Organism: Engraulis encrasicolus; assembly: GCF_034702125.1. Taxonomy (NCBI): domain Eukaryota; kingdom Metazoa; phylum Chordata; class Actinopteri; order Clupeiformes; family Engraulidae; genus Engraulis; species Engraulis encrasicolus. Next base: position 3,443,931 of record NC_085862.1, read on the forward strand.
TAGGCTACCACCACTGTATTAAAATGACTACCACCAGTCCTGGCTGGCCGGTGAATGACTGTCGAATAGTTTTGCACACTTTGATTCTGTTTTCTAAGGTCAGTAAATCATCCATGTACGTGTACCGGTATGTCTGCTCACAGCAGCCACCACTGTCTTGTCTGATGTGTGTTTGTCTTTGTCTTAGCAACGGGTCCATGAGGTCAAGGTGGAGAGTGGAAGCGTCTTCGTGAGACACACCGACCTCCTGTCTCTGAAGCCCTTCCCCACGGAGCAGCCGAAGAAGGAGCAGAAGCAGCAGCCAGGGTTGCCAGATGAGGCTTGATGACTTCCAGCCCAAAAAATGCTCAAAACCCGCCTAGAAGCACAAAATCCCGCCCAATTCTATTGATTTCTATGGCAGAAATTGGGCGGGTTTTTCTGCTAAATGCCATTTTTTACCGGCACAAGGCCATCCTAAGCACACTGGCGGGCAGCAGCAGAGCTGACTTGAATTACAGCTCCAGTCATGTCACGAACGCCCGGCACCGGCCCGGCGCTGTCCGTCCGTCTGCGCCACAGCGGAATCCCCCGTGACCGTGATTCTGCGTAGGATTTACGGCGGGTGACATGGTGGTGGTTGCTGGAGAGACAGACAGGCCGTATCGTGTCCTCTGAACAGTGTTGCCAGGTTGGGCAGTTACCCCCCCACCCCCACCCCCCCCAATTGGGCTACTCGGGATGGCCGTCTGTGGGTAAAAATTGTTTTTTTGTTTTTTTTGTTGTTTTTTCCTGCAACTTTGTGCACATAGAAATCAATGCAATTTGTTGAAATTGGGCGGAATTTATAACACATTTTGGCGTTTTTTGAGAACCTTTTGGGTGGGGTTTGATCAGACACATCTGACAACACTGCCTCTGAAGGCCATACTGCTCTTCTTCTCATGTCTGTCTCTGGCATCGCCAGCCAGACGGCTATCTGGTGAACATCAGTGCAGCTAGTGATGATGGTGATGGTACACACAGACACTCTGGTGTCTCCTTCTATGTCACGCTCAGTGGAGCAGCGCTACTCTGGGATGAAGCCAAGCTTGTTATTATGAAGAAGAAGGAAGACAGTAAAATGAAATTGCACAAGTTTGAAGTTGAAGGGATTTACCACATGTGCTGTATTTCACATGACCTTCCCCTGATTTTTAAAGACACTGAAAGTTATAGTTGGTGATTTTTATTTTGAATAGCTTTTTATATATACTGTCTAGTTTCTTATTTCACTTTGATTCACGTTGTTGATGTTTATTATCCACAGAGAACCTCACCTTGTCGATGAGTCTCTACAGCTATGGACAATTAAGAAAATGGTCTACTTTTATTTTTATGCTGTATAATTTATTTATGTACCGGTCATTTATATTTTTCTGCACATATGGAGTTACTGTCATTTCACTGCACGCTAGCCTAAGGCTAGGGTTGTTTGTGACAAATAACAGTGACAAATAAAGTACTCTTACTCTTACTTACTCGTAATCTATTAGTAGATGTATGAGAATATGCTATGCTAATCAGCCAAGTATGCTACTGAACACTACATGGAAATATAGCAAAGTGATCACGTCATGTCCTGAACCCAACTTGCCTTTCACTGAAATAATAAATCCTACCTCCTTGTAAATTAAATCACAAGTTTATGACTTTTTGTAAAAAAAAATGCTTCCATTTCTATATGCTGTTGGCCCTCCTTAATGAAGTGTCATAAGATACTCACACACATTCATTTACTGCTTTTACTTAAAAAAAAATATATCACAGTGTTTGATTTTGAGCATAATAATGATTTTGATGATGAAGTGTAAATCTCTCTCCACTGTCTCTCTTTGCGAGCATCTCATTCGACATGATTTCATGCATCACACGAGCTGGTGAAGGTGGTGTGATGTGTGGACAACAGAAGTCTTTGAATTTGGAGACAGTTTATTTACAGTTTATTCAAAAGATTTACCAACCAATGGGTAAAGTTTTCAATTTACAAAATACGTAAAATAATCGTATAAAAAGTAGTTAGAAGAGAAGAGGTCGGGCAATGTCATGCGCTCACTTTATCAGTGGTTCCCAACCTATGGGTCGGGACCCAACCTATGGGTCCCCAAAGATCCACAGAGGGTCGCGAAGCCCTCTTGATTTTAAGGGGTTTCATTTTAAACACCATATAGCCCATGTTGAATACATGGCAAAGCATTTCTTTAACTAATATATGCACAACAAAATGTCAGTGCTACATTAAACATTTATTCTATATTTGACCAAAGACAAATTGAGGAATAAAATAAATAAACTGAGTTTTCGCAGGAAACAGAGGGCATCATGTGACTCCCTCTCTTGCGGGCGCTCGTGTGGTTGGGTCACCAAAGCTTACTGTTAGAGCCATTTTTTATGTTTAATTAAAATGTTTATTTATGTACATAGATTTTGTATTTAGAATTAATATTTAGCAGAATTACAGTTAATTTGGATACTTAGGAAGTATTGTATATATATTTAGTGTTATACGAATTCATTTTGTAATTTACCTAGACACTAGATACTGTGGTGCATTTTGATTGGCTGCTGATATTAATATAAAACCGTCAGGACGCATGAAGAACGTCAGTGTAGAAGCCACGAACCATAGGAGCATCACAGTCTTTTGACCGTCACATTTCAGTTAGTTTTTAGATAGGAGTTAGGAATTCATCTTTTGTTTTGTATTATTTTAAGTTACTATAAAGAAAGACATCAAACTTAAGTTTTGGACTCCAGACTTTTATTTCTGTTTTGTGTCGCGTCCGAAAGTAACTCTGAGGTTCATGGCTAGTGAGTCACCTGCACTCACATTCAAGTCAAAAGACTAGCCCAAGCCACGAGGGTTGCCGAGGATTCGGAGCCACGCTACCGGGCTGAGAGGAGGACATGAGAAGTTGGATGCTGCCAGCTCAATAAGAAGACAGAAGCACCTGAAATCGCCTGCAAGGTTTGAGAGGAACTGAAGCAGTAAAAGAAATACTTCGACTGCAGTGCTGGCTGAAGCAAGCTTTCCCTGGGTCAGGTCTGATATCTCTATTCATTCCCGTTAGCATGCTACGCTACTTAGCGCGCTAGCTATCCTGCTAAGCTGACTGTGCAAAATCTACAGTAAATGCCCAAAGGATTCCCAGCTAAGACAGACATTCATGTTTATAAAACGATCTTTCACAAGTAGTAACTCTTTTCACAAGTGTCTGTGAATGTTTGGAAGAGTTTAGAAGCTGTGAGGAATTTCGAAATTGTCACAGTTAATGTGTGAAGATTCACGTGTGAAACAAGATGGCTGAATTAAATGCTGAGTCAAATACAGATGCGCCTAGTGAACAGAAGAGGGCACCAAAGCCCACGGAAAGGGCAGTGGAGGAGAAAATCAGGAGATTAAAAGATGAGAGAAGGGGAAAGTTGGCACAGTTAACAAAGCAACGAAAAGAGATTGAAACATTGAAACAAGATGAAAGCAATGTTGAAAGGTTACAATGGGAAATTCTACCCAAGCTAGAAAAATGTTTTGGAGAGTATAAACGGCTTAATGAAGAATTATGTGAGCTTATGAGTGAAGAGGAACGAAATACTGATCAGGAGACATTTCTAAACAGATGTGAAGAATTAAATGCATTCATAAACGAATTAAATGAATGGATTGAAAATGTGCAAAAGTATTCTCATGAAGAGGAAGATGGTATTAAACCACAGGATAGTATTTCTGAGACTCACACAGTTAGGAGCCGCTCATCTCAACGCTCTAACACCAGCTCGGTGCGCTTGAGACTTAAAGCAGAACACGAAGCACTGCTAAAGCAAGCAGAAGCTATTGAAAAGAAAAAAGAGATTGAGGAAGAAGAAATGCGCTTAAAAGAAGAAGAAATGCGTTTGAAAGCAGAAGAATCGCGCTTGAGATCAAAAAAGGAACAGTTGCAGCTTGAAACTGACATTGCTGCTTCACAAGCTAAATTAAAAGTTTATGAAGATTATGAAGATTCTCAATCTGTTCATGATTTACTGGAGCCAGTAACAAAGCCTAAAGTTGAAGCTAGGTATGTGACTGAAAGCAAAGAGAAGTATCATAGTCATGATTATGGGCACATTGGAGCTGCAAAGCTACTTCAGGATGTCAAGCCTAGATCAGCTGCGCCAGTTGTCTCTTCACAGAGAGGACAATCTTCAGGAAGGCAAATGACTGACAACACTCAGAATGCTAATTCAGCAGATGACCTGTATAAAGTGCTACAGCGTCAAAACCAAGTGACTGAAATGCTCATCAAGCAACAGAGTCTGACTCAACTACCTCACAGAGACAGATAGCTGGGTTTCTTAGCGTCCCAAAAGGGCCTAATCGTTACGCGCTGGATAGAAGCACCAAAATCGGTGTAGACCTTCCTTAGGGTGTTCTCCATCATTTCAGAAGGGGTGCCCCAAATTTCAATGTCATTAAGGTCATTTTTATGGGGTAAATCCAAGTTGGCTGCCCAAAACCAGCCAATAGTAGTAAAATGCTGTACTGCCTGGACATAATGGTGTTATGGGCCAATCCACCTATTTGTGTGTGATGCATTCAAACTGAACTTTGAAAATATGTGCAAAACTTACCATAAAAACAATGTTATATATGTCTTATTTAGATTCAAAAACAGGAAAATCATAAAAACCATGGTCAGAATGAGATCACTCTACAATTGAGAGCTCATTTCTGGGCATTTAGGTATTGAACCAACATTCATTAAGAGTTTTAAAAATTTGCAGTGGGTCATATCTATAACATCCAAAAAGAAAATTGTGGTTAGAAAATTTAGGGGAGAAGAGATAAACCCTTGAACTAGGCCACACATAACTGTTCCAATGTTAGCATGCTAGCATTAGCAGGTTCAGACACTCAGTCTGCTCTTCAGATAAAGATGGCAAACAACAATTTTAATCCCACTTACACATGCGCGCACACACACAAACTACTACTACTTCCTTAGGACCCCCTCAATGATTTAACCCTAGGAGTCCAACTGAAATATATTCATATCAATCAAGTCAATAATATATGTACATATCAAGTGTCAGTGACAGCTGTCAAATGACAAATGTATGCTGATTAATGTTCAGATATGTATATCGCAGTCCTAAGTGTACAATGGAGTGATAAGGGCATTTATGCTTAGGAAATTATGAATAATCAATATGCAATACACCATACATACAGTATATAGACAGATACTTTGTTTTAAAAGAGCAAAATGGTAACATGTCTGTTTTTCCATCTACTTTTGGCTTTAATCTAGATGACATGTTGGCTACCTAACCACTTAATTTATTGTTTGCTCGTTATTTTTCATTTGTGGGTGTGGTCCTTTGTTTAAAACATGTCTGCCTGCCTTCCCTCTCTCACATAGGCTACTAAAATAGTCTTTCAAAAACTTATAACAACAGCATGTGGAAATCCTATTGGCTTTGGAGGGCTAACGTCTATAAGACTATACTGTACTCTACTATACTGTACTGTACTGTACTGTAATGTGATATACCGTACTGTACTCTACTGCACCGTGCAGTATGCTACTGTACTGTACTGTACTGTGCTGTACTAGACTGCACCGTACTGTATGCTACTGTACTGTACTTAACTAGACTCCACCGTACTTTATGCTACTGTACTGTACTTTACTTTACTGTACTGCACCGTACTGTATGCTACTGTACTGTACTGCACCGTACTGTATGCTACTGTACTGTACTGTACTTTATTATACTGCACCATTCTGTATGCTACTGTACTGTACTGCACTGCACTGCACTGCACTGTACTGTACAGTACAACTATAGAACTGAAACATGTAGAGCGGTGGTGCTCAAACTGTGGTACGCGTACCACTGGTGGTACTTGAGACATCTCTGGTGGTACTTGGAATACCATTATGAACCTCTCCTGTACTGACTGGCAAAAGTGAATATGGAAGGCCTTTACTGCGATATTCTAATGTTGGTTGTCAAGGTGGTACTCGGAGAGCTCAATATTTTCTCAGGGGGTACTTCACACAAAAGGTTTGAGAACCACTGATGTAGAGCATTCTGAGGACATGTACAATATTATGCAAAACGGTGTAGTGGGAATGAGTTATGTTACTGTTACCACTCAAAATCTTGAAGGTTAAAAAAAGTCGTGTGGCATTTTGTTTGGGGGGGCGGGGTATGATCGACTATTCTTCCGCCCAGTCTATTTATGTGCCTTGCATATCAAGAAAATGAGTCCAGGTAATGATTTACTTTCATAGTATATACCATATGAGAAGTGTTGTTCTATATCGATATTTCTCCTATGGGTAAGGGTGGCAAAAGACCTACAGTACATGTTGTCCATCAGCTGTCAGTTTTGATAGCAGTTTAAGTACTCAATGATTACTGAGCTAACTAATACAACTTTTGACACAAGTACTAGGTGAGGACTTGTCTGCAAATAAACCTTTTTTTTTATCTCTGTCTTCTTACTCAACATACACTAAGAAATCATTCCCATTTAATTTGAACTGAAGCCATACTGTGGCCTACATGTAGGCCTATATTGAGTAATCTGTAATGCCATTCTAAAGATGACTGAAATGCTCTCACAATATGCACTTGTAAAAATATAGAATTAGGTGATCTTATGGGGTTCTTCATACATATGGAAAGGTCCTGTCCTTTACCCTCTCTCATACAAATAAAATACATATATCTGTTATGGAAATTAGAGGATGGGGAACCTGCTACCTAGGGCATCTTGCACTGACACTATCCCATTCAAATCGAGCATTAGCAGCAGTCTATTCTCACCATAGTTTTAGTGTTGGCAATGCTCATTTTAATTCAGACCAAGAATCTTCTCAAATCGTTCACAATGTTACATGCTGTCAAGCACGTAAGCACAGACTCACCCATACTTTCACACTATGTACATTTTGTAGTTTTATCAATCTGGTCTAGCAGGCTACCCTTGCTTCATCTCTTCTGAGGACTATATTAACATTGTCAGCTAAGTATAATGTCATGTAATAACAATGTAATGCGTTACCAACATGACATATTGTATATGACATGGTAGACATTTTTTTTTCAAGGGGCACCCCTTCTAGGATGTCTTCAAATCAGTCAAGGAACACGTGTACCGAATTATATGCTTCTATCCAGCGCGTAACGATTTCTCGGCTTACAGCCCCTACTAATACCAGTATTCACAGGAGATCCTCTGACATACAGGTCTTTCATAAGAGCTTTCGAGCATGCCATCGTTAGCAAGACGGACAGTCAGCAAGATCGCTTGTATTACCTTGAACAGTTTACGAGTGGGGAGCCACTTGAACTCATCCGTAGTTGTGAGCACATGAGGCCAGACAAGGCTTACAAAGAAGCCAGAGCATTACTCAACCGTCATTATGGTGATGAATTGACAATTGCTAATGCTTACATCAAGAAAGCAATGGACTGGCCGCAGATAATGCCAGATGACAGGAAAGGATTGAAAAATTATGCCTTGTTCCTGATTGGATGTGGTAACACAGTAAGCGACGTGGACTACATGGATGAGATGAACAATCCTACCACTATGAAGAGCATCTTGTCCAAGCTTCCATTTAAGCTGAAAGAGAAATGGAGGGGCCATGCCTACGACATTTATGAGAAAAAGGGAAGAAGAGCCAAATTCCCTGACCTGGTGGACTTTGTGTATCATCAAGCCAAAGTTGTCAATGACCCACTGTTTGGTGATATCCTGGACGCCACCTCAGGTAAACAGGTAGACACAAAGAAGAAGTCCAGCTCAGGAAAAGGTGAGTCAAAACGAAGCAGCTTTGCAGTGAATGTGGCTGCTACTGAGAAGAGCGCCCCCAAAGGCCAAGCTGAGAAGAAAGCAGCTAAGTCAGGCAACGCTTTCCAAAGTCCCTGTTTGTTCTGCAAGAAGAACCATGCACTCAGCGTGTGCAACAAGATCAGAGAGAAACCCCAGAACGAGAGAATTGACTTTTTAAAGTCACAAGGGCTCTGTTTTAGCTGTTTGACAGCAGGACACCTATCCAAGGACTGTAAGAAAAAGAGCTCGTGCCCTGATTGTTCCTTTAAGCATCCTGCTATCCTGCACGTTGTGAAGGAAGAGTCAGCACCAGAAAAGAACAGTGCAGATGACAGAGCATCGAATGCAGCGGAAGAAACAAACGCTCTCGTGTCAGCAGGATGTGGAAGAGGTGACCAAACTGGGGCTGGGAACAACGCTTGCATTCTTCCCATCGTACCTGTGCAGATAAGACACAAGAGGGGTTCAAGTATAATCAAGACGTATGCGTTCCTGGATCAAGGAAGCACCGCTACTTTCTGTACTGAGGACTTGGCAAAGAAGTTGAACATCCGAGGAAGAAAGACGGAGTACATTCTTCACACCATGTCACAGGAACAGAAAGTCAGCAGCTATGTCCTAACAGATCTGGAGGTGTGTGGCTTAGATGGACAAGACTACATTAAGCTGCCCAATGTGTACACGCACCCAGACATACCTGCAAAGAGAACCAACATACCACAGAGGAAAGATTTGGAGAAGTGGTCTTACCTGAACCGAGTCCATATTCCAAAACTGGAATCAGAGATTGGCCTTCTCATCGGTTCCAACGCTCACAAGGCTATGGAGCCATGGGAGATCATAAACAGCCGAAACGAAGGTCCTTGGGCTGTGAAGACGGCCCTAGGGTGGTGTGTCAACGGACCTGTCAGCAGATGCCAAGACAAACAATCCGATGGCGCTGAGGGACAGAGTTTCTCAGTGAATCGCATCTCTGTTCTAAGCATAGAAGACATGTTGATGAGGCACTATGAGGCTGATTTCCCCGAACGTCGGTGCGAGGACAAGTCAGAGCCATCACAACATGACAAACAGTTTATGCACACTGTGACAACATCAGCACATCTGATCGATGGCCATTACACCATCAAGCTGCCTCTGAAGGAAGACTCTGTGAAGATGCCATGCAACCGTGGTATAGCTGAGCAACGGCTCAACTCCCTGAAGCGTAAGTTTAACCGAAATGCAGACTTCTTTCAAGAGTACAACAGCTTCATGAACAACATCCTGGAGAAAGGCTACGCCACCAGAGTTCCAGATGAGCAGCTGAGTCGCAGTGACGGGAGAGTGTGGTTCATCCCACACCACGGGGTGTACCACCCGAAAAAGAAAAAGTTGAGGGTTGTGTTCGATTGCGCGGCAACATACCAAGGAGTTTCGCTGAACGACAGACTGCTACAAGGGCCGGACCTTACAAACACCCTAATCGGAGTGCTGCTGAGGTTCAGGCAGGAGCCTGTCGCACTGATGGCGGACATCGAATCCATGTTCTACCAGGTGCGGGTTCCAGATGAAGACGCAGATCTGTTGCGCTTCCTTTGGTGGCCAGGCGGCAATCTGAACGAACCCGTGGAAGAGTACAGGATGTGCGTGCACCTCTTCGGAGCCACGTCGTCCCCCAGTTGCGCTTCGTATGCGCTCAGGAGAACAGCACAAGGCGCAGCTGCAACTACTTCACCAGAAGCCGCAGAGACAGTCCTCAAGAACTTCTATGTGGACGACTGTTTGAAGTCAGTTGCCACCGAAGAGGAAGCTGTGCATCTTGCAAAGGAGCTGACGGAGTTGTGTGCCAGTGGCGGCTTCCACTTAACCAAGTGGGTAAGCAACAGTAGGGCCTTGCTGTGCTCCATCCCTGGCGACGAAAGAGCAGCTGAAGTCAAAGATCTGGACTTGCAGCAAGACGAACTACCAGTTGAACGAGCGTTAGGCGTGCAGTGGTGCACAAGTTCCGATAGCTTCAAGTTCAAGATTCAGCTGCCTGACAAGCCATGCACAAGACGAGGCATCCTTTCAGTTGTTAGTTCGGTGTATGACCCGATGGGTTTTTTGACGCCACTACTCCTGCCCGTCAAGCTCATTCTGAGAAACCTTTGCAAGAACAAACAAGGCTGGGATGAGGAAATCTCAGAGAAGCCACAACGAACATGGAAGAAGTGGCTAGCAGACCTTGACAAGCTGTCAGAGCTCAGCGTGAGCAGATGTTTCAAGTCCAGCTCATTCGGAGTCACAAAGGTCGCACAAATCCACCATTTTTCCGACGCAAGTCAAGACGGATACGGGGTTGTGTCTTACCTCCTGTTGACGAATGAGCAAGAACAGAAACACGTTTGCTTCTTGATGGGCAAGTCCCGAGTTGCTCCGCTCAAGCAAGTTACGATCCCAAGGATGGAGTTGACAGCTGCCATGGTCTCAGTCAAGGTTGACCGAATGCTAAAAGAAGAACTTCAAGTTCCCTTGACACATTCCATCTTCTGGACAGATAGTACGACTGTACTAAGGTACATTGAAAATGACGCTCTTCGTTTCAAGACGTTTGTGGCTAACCGCGTCTCTTTCATTAGAGAAGCCACCACAAGAGCTCAGTGGAAGTATGTCAACACCTCCCAGAACCCAGCTGATCAAGCTTCAAGAGGCTTAAAGATAGAGAGCTTCATGTCAAGCGACAACTGGTTTCAAGGGCCTAGCTTCCTGAGCGAGCCTGACAATTGGCCAGAGCAACCTGAACAGTCTACTTACCTGTCAGAAAGTGATGAAGAGGTGAAGACATCAGCTGCTGTATCGTGCACGAATCCAGTGGTCGACAACACAGATCCAGTGAACCAACTTGTGGAGCATTACTCCAGCTGGTACAGACTCAAGAAGGCAACTGCTTGGATTCTGCGCCTAAAAGAGATACTGCAACACCTGAGTGAGAAAAGAAAAGAATTAGTGAAAGCTGTGAAAGAATCTGAACATGACACAGAAAAACACAAACCAATGGTTGAAGAACAAATGAACACCTGTAAAAAGAACTTGGAAAAGAAAATGCTCACAGTTGAAGAGCTATCCAGAGCAGAAATGGAGCTGATCAAATACAGTCAGAGACAGACCTATGCTGAAGAAATAAAAGTTCTACAGAAAGGAAATAAAAATGTGAAAAGAACCAGCTCAATTTTCAAATTGGATCCATACTTACAAGATGGTGTTTTGAGAGTAGGGGGCCGCCTGAACAGATCAGCGATGCCTGAGGAGGCCAAGCATCCTTTCCTTCTGTCGAAACAACACAGAGTAGCCTACCTTATTCTCCACCATACCCACCTAGAAACCGGATGCGGCGGCAGAAATCTTGTCCTGGCAAGACTAAGACAACGATATTGGATACCTAGAGCCAATGCAGCAGCAAGAACAGTGATCACAGAGTGCAACCTCTGTAAAAGACTGCATGCAAAGGCTGGGGAACAGAAAATGGCAGACTTGCCACAAGATCGTCTGCTACCCGACAAACCGCCTTTTACAAACACAGGCATGGACTACTTTGGTCCTTTTGAGATAAAAAGAGGACGAACCAAGGTCAAACGGTACGGAGTGCTCTTCACATGTCTGACAGTCAGAGCAGTGCATATAGAAGTCGCATACTCCCTCGACACGGACTCGTGTATCAACGCTCTACGTCGGTTCCAAGCCAGACGAGGCCAAGTGTCTGTCATCCGTTCCGACAACGGCACTAATCTGGTCGGCGCAGAGAGAGAGTTGAGACAAGCCTTGAAAGAACTGGACCAGAGCCGCATCAATGAAGCTATGATGCAGAAGGGAGTGCAGTGGCTGTTTAACCCGCCTGCTGCATCTCATCATGGCGGCATATGGGAACGTCAAATTCGTACCGTGAGGAAGGTCCTGCGTTCTGTTGTAAGGCAACAATCGTTAGATGATGAAGGACTGCAGACTTTCCTGTGCGAAGTTGAGAGCATCATTAATGGGAGACCTATTACAACCAACACAGATGACCCCAACGACCTCGAGCCGTTAACCCCAAATCATCTACTCCTGTTGAAGACGCAACCCAGCATGCCACCTGGTGTGTTCAGCAACGACGATGTCTACGCACGACGGCGCTGGAGACAAATTCAGTATATGACTGATTTATTCTGGAGGAGGTGGACCCAGGAGTATCTGCCACTATTGCAAGAGCGGCAAAAATGGCTTGGATTGAAGAGGAGCTTCAAGGTTGGAGATGTCGTCCTTGTCGCGGATCCATCCCTGGCCAGGAACTGCTGGATGCTAGGCAGAATCACCAAGGTCGTGCCAGACTCCAGAGGGGTGGTCCGAAGTGCTGAAGTCCGGACGAAGACCAGCACCATCCAAAGACCAATAACTAAACTTTGTTTATTGCAGGGAGAAGAATGAAGAAAGAAGAGAAAGACTTACCTGAGTAGATATACTTACCTGTAAATTAAGGACATTAAACTTACCTGAAACCTGATGAGACAAGAAAGTTAATGATAAGTTAGATATGCAGTAGAATGGTAATGGCTCTGAGTTAAAGTTTAAGTTGATAATTGATATGCTAAGGCCTAGTCAATTAGGGGCTGGGATATGTTAGAGCCATTTTCTATGTTTTAAGTAAAATGTTTATTTATGTACATAGATTTTGTATTTAGAATTAATATTTACCAGAATTATAGTTAATTTGGATACTTAGGAAGTATTGTATATATATTTAGTGTTATACGAATGCATTTTTGTAATTTTGTAGTTTTACCTAGACACTAGATACTGTGGTGCATTTTGATTGGCTGCTGATATTAATATAAAACCGTCAGGACGCATGAAGAACGTCAGTGTAGAAGCCACGAACCATAGGAGCATCACAGTCTTTTGACCGTCACATTTCAGTTAGTTTTTAGATAGGAGTTAGGAATTCATCTTTTGTTTTGTATTATTTTAAGTTACTATAAAGAAAGACATCAAACTTAAGTTTTGGACTCCAGACTTTTATTTCTGTTTTGTGTCGCGTCCGAAAGTAACTCTGAGGTTCATGGCTAGTGAGTCACCTGCACTCACACTTACAATAGTAAAAACATGGGTCCCTGAAGAAGAAGGTTGGGAACCCCGGCACTAGCCTATATGTTACATAATGATCTACATGGAGGTCCCATGCAGCAGCCATTGACTTTTCTTCCTTCTTTACACAACGAGTGTTTGAAGAAGGAAGCAGTGTTGCCAGATTGGGCTGTTTCCCGCCCAAGTGGGCTGCTTAGGATGGCAGTGTGCGGGTAAAAATGGCATTTAGCAGAAAAACCCGCCCAATTTTTACCATAGAAATCAATAGAATTGGGCGGGATTTTGTGCTTCTAGGCGGGTTTTGAGCATTTTTTGGGCTGGAAATCATCAGCCTCATCTGGCAACCCTGGAAGGCAGGCTTGACGACTTCCAGAGCACGATGGCAGCCGTACAATATTCTTCTTCCTTCAAAGCCTACGAGACACAGCGGTGGAGGGGTCCAAGACAGCAGAGGAGCCTGTGCCAGGGGATATTCCCACATAAGTTACAGTCGTCCAGAGACTAGCTCAGCTCCACAGTTGAACAGAGGACACATGCTTGAGCTCAAAGTAATGGCACAGACAAGAGAAGCCATCAGAGGTGGGCTGAGACAAAGGCGTCACATGTCCTGGGCCCAGGGAAGAGGGACCCACAGAATTGGTTCCTCATTACATTGTATTTATTGTGTGAGGGGGGCCCTTTCAGATGACTTTGTCCCGGGACCAGCTCAGCTCAACAGTTGAACAGTTGAACAGAGGACACATGCTTGAGCTCAAAGTAATGGCACAGGCAAGAGAAGCCATCAGAGGTGGAGGCAAAGGGGTCACTTGTCCTGGGCACTTCCCTGGAAAAGGCCCCCCCCTCAGAATTCTGTCCTCATTACATTTTATTTATTGTGTGAGGGGGCCTTTCACAGTACTGGCACATGCAGAGAAGCCATCAGAGGTGGAGGGACAAAGGGGTCATTTGTCCTGGGCCCAGGGAAAAGCCCCCCCCCCTCCAATTCTGTGCTCATTACATTTTATTTATTGGTTGGGGAGGGGGCGTGCTTTCGAATGACATTGTCTTGGGCCCGGCCAAAGCTGTGAGCGTCCCTGCAGTGCTCCCAGTAATGGCGCGGGCCATAATAGAATGCGGGTACGTCAGGGCCAACAGCAATCCTGTTCTGCATCAGGCTAATGGAGGCCTCATTACCTCCTTCTCAAGCCAACAAGCTCTCTACTGAGTATAGGAATTAAACACTGCAGAGACGCTAAAATGCTGACACGTTTAGGGATCATTATCTAAGTAGATCAGTTGTTTAATCGTAGATCAGATGAGCTTTTTAATCACAAGTTATCTTAAAATGTGCACATGTTCTTCTGTGTCCTATTTTCTCCATTTTCAGACCAACAAGCCCTGAGTGTAGGAATTAAACACAGAAGAGACTCTAAAACGCTGACACGTTTCGGGGTCATTATCGAAGTAGAACAATTGTTTAATCGTAGATCAGATGAGCTTTTTTAATCATAAGTTGTTATCAGAAAACGTGAACATGTTCTTCTGTGTCCTATTTTTTGACATTTTCAGACCAACTGACATATTGTAAAACCTGTGGCTGTAAGTTTTAGCCTGATTATCATCGACTTTCAAATCTCTTCGAGACTTGGTCTGACCAAGAGCACAACAATTAACATTTCCCAAACAGCATTTTCCAAATGGCTTCCCTTGGTTTGCTAATGAGTGTTTGCTTCCCAACAAAGTAGGAGGAGTTCCAGTATTTGCGGGAACTCAGAAAGTACTTTGACTCTTGACCTGACTGGTAGCAGCGCTGAAGCTGTTGCGTCACTAGGAGGGCACGGCCTGGCAAGTAAAGTTTAGGCCAACAGTCCTCCCTGTATTGTCCTATTCTATAATTGGAATACTAATTCTGTATGGACATTTTACCACCACGGGGGTTATTTGTTCATTAAGGTGATTTGCAACACGGGCTATTAGGCATGCTTGTTGGCTAATGGCAAATTATGAACCGGTTCAAAACACTGCTGTCAACAACACCTCAGTTGTATGGCACCACTGTGATTAGGTCAAAGTTGATCAGCGAACATTATGCTGAAGTTTATGTACTACAGTGCCTAGTTGTTCATAATGGTAATTGTAATCTATAGTAGAAAACAGGATTGAAATAGGGGTTGATGTGTTTTTACCTCTACTGTCTATTCCCATGACGACGGCTCCTCTGAGTGTAAATTATTTCAGCCTGATGGGTTCCATCATGAGGAGGGACATTAGGATAACGAAAAACAACATGTCCGCTCACGCTGACCTTTCATTTGCTCTCATTATCACACCTAGACCTAGACGTGCTGCAAAACAACTGTGAGGGGGAAAACAAAAAAAATGGACACAGAGAAGGATAATTGTTTCTGCATCTGTGTTTAGTCTACGTTTTGGCAGGTGTTATGAATTCAGTTATTATAAATGTGCAATAAGACTCTGAGTTTTGACGACACATTTTTTTTTATTTGCAACAATGATGACCATCAATTGTCATAAATTATTGTTTCCATAACAATATTAGAGATACAAATGAACCCAACATACATATTGTACATCAAAGCCAAATCTACCTGGCCCATAGGGCATTTCTGAAAAAAACAAAAACAAAAACAGATTCTGAAGTCAGTACCAAAATAATAAGTATTGCACTTCCAGAGACAAAACAAAGACATCCATGCATAACAGTATGCTTATTCACTTAGCCTGAGAAGTAGACACACTGACTGATAAATATGTACATTTTTTTATGCCTCTGCGTAGAAGGTTTAATCTTGACCATAACAGTTGTCTTGAGACTTGTCTGGTGGGATCCAGGGCCATGGGACATCAGAGACATCATAACGGGAGATAAGTGTAGTGCAGGACATTGAGTGTGTTACAATATGCGACCTTGCCTCCTCCACTTGTGCTTGTTTCCTCGTTCCAGGAAGTAATACGTCATGATGACATCACTGACAACAGCATTATATTTCAATATCTTGCAAAAGCTCAATTGTAAAGTCTTTTTCTCATTTGCAATTGGGATGGTGAATGAAAAATAGTCCCTCAAAAGTTGTTGTGGCTAGGCTGACAGCTGGGAAACTTTATCGTTTTCTCCACGGAGGAGGGGCCAGGAGGTGGGGCGAGGCCAGAAGCACAAGTGGAGGAGTCAAGGTCGCAAATTGGAACGCACCCATTGTGTCATCCTTCACAACCAGGGCTGAACTGGGACTCGGGCATTAATTGGAGTGGACCAGCCCCTCAGACAGCTCCCTGTTTTTGCCCTGATGAGAACTGATCGTAGTCGAAACGCGTAGGCGTTATCCATTAAAATAAAGGATTTTTAACTTTTTTCACTAAGATCAGTGTGCCTCGGATCATCCAGACTACCACTTTCAACAAGGAACCTTCTATTTGGACCTTCACATTTTGGAGATAGTCACAAGCCAAGTTACTGAAGTTATCATGTCCTTTCTGAAGAGCACCTGATTCCTTTACAAACAATTGACCCAAGGCAGCACTCTCATTTTCCTATTTTTTGAGCGCCCTGTTTTTCTTTTATATTATGATTGGCTCAGTCCGTTGCCTTTATACATAGGTTTCCCCGTTTACAAACATTCTTGTCTGCGAACACAGCTGAGGGTCCCTCTGCATAACCTCTGATTGGTTGGAAACTGCTGTCACTCAAAAATGTGCACACATGATTGGCTGCTTAGTAATCAGAGGTGTCAAAAGTAAAAGTACTTTTGTGCTGTAATTACAACACTAGCACATGACATTACATAGCTGTTACACCATTTAATCCATTGTAACTAATGGGATAGATAGACTGTGTTATTACTGAAAAGCACTGAAAACCTATCAAGGACCCACCACAAACTTGATCCAACCAGTGCTGATCGTAAGACGAGTACACAGGTCTACTGTTTACTCAGACAAGTTACTTCTGTGGGAAGGAAACTGTGTTTCTTTTTTTAACTTTTACTTTAACTTTTGACACCTCTGTTAGTAATTCATTCTCCTCAGAACGTGAATGTTTGTAAACGGGAAACCTATCTATATTAAAATTGGAAACCTATCTATATTGAAATTAGACCAGTAAGCCACCAACAAACGAACAAATCAACGGAATTGACCCCAAACGTTCTGTCTGTTGTAGCCTGTGCTTACCAGCATCCCAATCGAATCTCACGCACATCCAGTGGCTGGTTTCAGGTGCAGGTTCAAAAAAGTGAATCCATAGGTGGTGAAGAAAACCGCACACCGATGAAATCCCATTTAATTAAGCCATTTTATTGCGTGACGTTTCGGGCCAACCTGGCCCTTCCTCAGACTAAACTGATGTTTAGTCTGAGGAAGTGTTTAGTCTGAGGAAGGGCCAGGTTGGCCCGAAACGTCACGCAATAAAATGGCTTAAATGGAGCTCATCGGTGTGCGGTTTTCTTCATTGCCTGTGTTTACCAGACCACATAAATTACTTTGTAATTAATTTCAGCTCTGCTTTGAAACGAGCTTTGACCAATTGCTGACAGTTGACGTTCATGACGTATGTCATTATGCTCACAAGTGCGTTCGTTTGCTTATTGGCCGGTAACACTGGTCATCTGAAAACCGACTGAGCACTCTGCCCAGAGAAGCGTAATCAGACTATTCGTGGATAACGAAGTAATTCACAATAAAATGGTCTGGCCTGTCTGTCAGGCTATGTCTGTCGGCCAAACGGGAAAATCCCCTGTATTCCAGATCACTGGTCCTTCCCTGTTCCCAATCTCTTCCTTTCCTTTCACCTAGGCCAGGAGAGGAGAGGAGAGGAGAAAAAAGGAGAGGAGAAAAAAAGGAGAGGAGAGGAGAGGAGAGGAGAGGAGAAAAAAGGAGAGGAGAGGAGAGGAGAACAAATGAGAGGAGAGGAGAAAAAAGGAGAGGAGTGGAGATGTGAGAAAAGGAGGGGAGAGGAGAGGAGAAAAAAGGAGAGGAGTGGAGATATGAGAAAAGGAGAGGAGAGGAGAAAAAAGGAGAGGAGTGGAGATGTGAGAAAAGGAGGGGAGAGGAGAGGAGAAAAAAGGAGAGGAGTGGAACCATGCTGTACCATGACTTCTGTTTGGCCGGGGCCAAGAGAGGATAGTTTGGGAGGGGAGAGGAGAGGAGAGGAGAGGAGAGGAGAAAAAAGGAGAGGAGAGGAGAGGAGAGGAGGGGAGAGGAGGGGAGAGGAGAAAAAAGGAGAGGCCATGACTTCTGTTTGGCCGAGGCCAGGCCCTGTACCATGGCTTCTGTTTAGTCTGTGTCCATTTGGTCAGAGCTGCTGTTCTTGGCGCTGCCTTCTGGTGCAACTCGGGTCTTTTTGGGCAATGCGGCCGCTGGCTGTTGGCTGCGCCACAACTGGCTTGGCAATTTGGGATCGGTTGCAGACAGACATGTGCTAGACTGGTCGTCTGGCATACAGGACGTTTACCCAGTGTGCTGGACTAGTCGTCTGGCATACAGGCAGTGGTGGACAAAGTAAAAGTAAAAGTACTTTTGTGGTGTAATTACAACAGTAGCACATGATATTACATAGCTGTTACACCGTTTACTCCATTTTACCTACCTATTGAGACTTTGTTATTACTGGAAAACAATAAAAACCTAAAAAGGACCCACCACAAACTCAACCCAACCTGTGCAGAATCAGCATATCGTAAAACAAATACATTGGTCTACTTTTTCCTCAGATAAGTTACCTGTGTTGAAAAGAAACTGTGTTTCTTTTTTAAAGTTTTACTTTGCCCACCACTGCATACAGGACATTTCCCGGTTGACCGACAGTTCTCAGTGGCCGAATGCTGCTGGGTGTTTTTGTCTTGGTTTTTTTGTAGAGACTGGCTCACAATTTGGCACTGGCCCACTACGCTACGCCGACCCAGGTTTGATTCCAGCCCGGGTCCTCTTCTGATCCTTCCCCATCTCTCTCTTCCTCCCCACTCGCTTACTGTCTGTGTCTTTCACTGTCTTATCACAAAAATAATACTTAAAAAAAGGCAAAAAATAAAATTAAAATCCCAGACCTTTTTTTGGTCCCAGCCCAGCCCTGGTTGCAGATATTAAAGGGGTGTGCCACTATTTTGGGGCTTAATACAGTTAAAATCGTTGGCTGGGGTTTATAAAGGTGGTAAAGTGTCTTATTTTTCATGTCAAGCGTGTCTTGCTTTAAGACAATATGTCGCTAAGCTAGTGAAAGTCAATGGATCCGTGTAGCATTGTAGCATGCTACACGGATCCATTGACTTTCACTAGCTTAGCGACATGCTCCCTCTTTTAACTTGTTTTAAAGCAAGACAACGGCTTACATGAAAAATAAGACACTTAACCACCTTTATAAACCCTGGCCCACGATTTTAACTGTATTAAGCCCCAAAATAGTGGCATACCCCTTTAAGTTCCATGTTTTTCTAGACCAAGCCATTTGTTCGGTCTTTAGCCTGCCTCAAAATCTGACCTGACATGGGCAAGAAATCTTGAAAAGTGACTTGTATTTAATGGAGGCTGCTTTACTAGAATAACCACCATCTTTGATGCAGTGAAAAAATAAATACACCTAAAAAAAAACATTTATTACACAATTTGATAAAAAGATAACCAAACAAAATCATAACAAGTATTGCTCTGACTGGGAGGATGTGAAGGATTGGACGGACCCTTATTTCAGGGCATGTTTGAGGGAATGTCTGTATATCTTGGCCTGTAGTTGTGGTGTCAGTTTCAGCATTTACAGTACAGATGAAATTCACATCCAAAAATCACAATAGGAAACAGGCTGATCGCTATTCCATCTTCAGGATCATGAATGCATTGGAACCACAGATACTCCAAGACCTGAGGGGAAGAAGGAGTACAGGACAGATGAGTTATTTACGACATGGGTCCCCTTATGTAGCCTACGCACCACAATATGCATATAACTATGGTATTTACACAGTATGCATATAACTATGGTATTTGACACAGTATGCATATAACTGGTATTTGACACAGTATGCATATGACTATGGTATTTGACACAGTGTGCATATGACTGGTATTTGACACAGTATGCATATTACAATGGTATTTGACACAGTATGCATATGACTATGGTATTTAGTTGATACAGTATGCATATAACTATGGTATTTGACACAGTATGCATATAACTATGGTATTTGACACAGTATGCATATAACTATGGTATAACTATGCATATAACTATGGTATTTGACAACATTTCCATCTACGCCTCCACGGAACCAAAGGTGGCTTTGGAACCTGGCTTCGGGAAGTCCAAAAGTGCTGTCATGCATTCCTTCTGACTTTGCCTGTTGACACAGGTCGGAGATTTCAATAATGTGCTAAATTACCTCATTCATAATTTGCATCCTACTCATTAGGGCCAATCATTTGATTGGATCGAATATGGGGAAGGTTTTTTTTTTAATCGTACGCAAATGACTATACTACACTCTGTTGCACCATTTGTGCACTGTAAGCCAGTTTGCTTAAAGGTGACTGGGTTTACAGGATGCCACAGCCTTGCTACTTCTCCAAAACCTGGTGCTCGACCTCTGCGTGTAACCAGAGGTGTCAGACTAAAAGAGGAAGTAAATTGATGGTGTAATTAATTACAGCACTAACACATGATATTACATAGCTGTTACACCACATATTCATATTTCATTGCACCTAATGAGGTGGATAGACTTTGTTGTTACTGAAAAAACTCAGTGAGGTAGCTTGTGTTGGAAGGAAACTATGGCAGGTTGTTGTTTTTATTTTACTTCTACTTTTACTTTTGACATCTCTGACTGTAAAGTAAGAGAGTGTGCGCAGGTCCGCAACGCAACACTGTTCTATCCTCCCAAAGTTTAATGGCACGCGCAATTAGCTTTGTTTGGGAGCATAGCATAGCATATCTCTGACTAGAACACATGCACTTAGGAGAAGTAGTGAAGGGTCTACGCTCATCGGTTGAGAAGATGCAGCATTTAAGGGAAACAAAGGAGTAAATCCGCACATTTCAGGTCTTTTCTTACGTAAAGAAGCCTTGCTGCACTCCAAGCTTTCGATCTTAGACCTTCATCAGGCAGAGTCTGTCTGATTCAGTCAGTCAAAGACTGAAAACTTGCAGTCCTGTACAGCTATTATGCACAAGAAAAGACCTGAAGTGTGCAGATTTTCTCCTTTTTATTTACCGGTAGTTAGGTCAGGAAGGGTGTCGCGCCAATTACTCCAGGCCTTGTGGGTGCGTGGGTTCTGGGTATTGTAGAACACAGGAGGAAGAAGAGAACTCGCACACCAAAGGTTGCCGATGCAGGAAAGGTATTAGACGCATAGACCTGCTATAAATACACACATTTCCTGTATATACGGTTTGTCCTGAAGGTCTGAGGACCGAAACGTTTGCACCCCCACTTGGTAGCACTTTATTTAATTTTTGTTTAAGTTGATGGATTAAAACACCTTTCCTGCATCGGCAACCTTTGGTTTGCGAGTTCTCTTCTTCCTCCTGTCTCCTTGTTATTTAGACATCTCTGTCTATAACACACGGATGTACTTACCTAAGAAGAGGAGTAGGATTACTTCCTTGGCCGTGTTCGCACCGCAGCTCTTCTCCTGTTTGAGGACCTGCGTGTCTGGGGCCTGCCCTGCTGTCCTGGGGGAAACGCCACCACCCGACTGTCTCCCCGTCTGACCTGTAGCCCGTCCGATTCCCTCATGTCACGAGCCATTTGGGACAGAGTCTGAGCGGGGTTGGTCTGGAGTCGCTGGAAAAGGCTCTCTCTGGTCACGGCCCTCTTGGGGCAGCTAAACGTCAGCGCTACTCCGGCATCCGCCTTCATCTCCCTGGAGAAGCCGTCGGACGTTCCGTCGAAACACCGTCCGATGGCGATCTCCTTGGCGACGCGCGGGTTCTGATCTGTCACGGTGTAGATGCCGTAGTTGTGGCCCAGTGGGTCGACGGGAGCGAGCATGCTGAAGGCGTGCGACTCGTTGTTTTGCAGGACCGGAGGGTGCTTGATGAGGTACTCCTGCAGCAGACCGTTGGTGCTGGTACGTCTGCAGTTAGCCTGTGGTAGCACGGATATGAGGGACCTGTCGACTTCAGCTTGATCAAACAGCATCCCACCGCACTTAAACTCTAGGCATGCTGCGGATGTGTTGGCAGCCGACGTGTCGCGGGTGCTACGGATGTCTCTTATGCCATAGAGTTGCCCTCTCGTCTGTTGGTGTGTGCCCCCTAAGTTTCTTGAGCGCACCATGACTTCAGTGGCGCCGTGGATCTTGACCTTAATGTAACATGCTCTGAATTCCTGGGGATTTGGCCACCACGACAGATAGTCGCCTGTCCACGTCGTCAGGTCGTTCTCCTCAAACGGCACCACATTGTATTCATATTTGTCCTTCTCCACACGGAAGAAGCGGAAGTGGTTGGCCTCGACTGGCGCGTTCTCACACGCTATCATGCTCGAAAAGGGATATATTGGGCCGTTGGTTTCGTCGAGATTGTTTGGGTCGGGTTTGGCCAAGTTAATCCTCAAGGCTGTCTTTTTAAGTGCTGGATCTGTGTGATCTGATCGCTGATAGTCTAATTTGTCTAAATACGGCTGGGACACGCCAATGATGTTGGGGTTCATTTTTGGCGTTGAGGGTGCCGCGTCCAGTTCCTCTCCTCCCATGATGGCAGTGATGTACGCTGTGTACGCGTCAGGCACTATGGCGTCACAGAATGCTGGTAGGCAGGCGCCATTTTGCCCCGTTATTACACTGTCAAAGCGGCCCCAAGCTCTCGGGTTGGATGAGAAGCCCGCTTTGGGCTCGAGGTTTATCAGGCTGATCACGACGCCCTTGAGCTGTTCCGTCGGCAGGAACTTGTCGCTCATGTATGCCCGGACTTTCACGAAGCACCGCCGACTCTCCGGCACGTCCAGGTTGAAGAGCCGCCGCTCCCTTATCTCCATGTTGCCAATAAGGAAAGTCCGCTCTTCCCGCTTGCTCCTTCCGCCACCTTGATTAGAAGAACCACAAAAAGAATACAATGTTGTAGCCTATGTTGTGTGTGTCGCCACGCTGTGTGGCTGATATTTGTAATTTTAAATGAACAATTGAGAAAGACCCCAGGAAGAATAGCTAATGCTAAAAGCAAAATCTAATGGGGATCTAATACAAACAAACAAACCTCCGGCGGTGGCCTTTGTGTAGCTGAACTGGCTTTCCTCCTCCCAGATGCCCGTGTCTGGGTTGAGGGACCACAGCTTCATGGCGGGGATGTGCTCCTGCATTTTGACGTGCTCCGTGTCCAGCAGCACTTGCACGGCTCCCGCTCCCAGCACCTCCTGGATAGATAGATAGATATATTCCTTTATTGGTACTAGTGTTGCACCGATACCGATACCAGTATCGGTGGATCGGTACTAAAATGGTGGTATCGGTATAGGCGAGTACCAACAAATAGGGCACCGATTTTACAGGTGCTTGTATGACACTTAAACAGCCTTGAAATTAGTTATTACATAGAATATTTTTATTATAATTATAAAAAGTATAAAACGTTTTGCTGGATTCACTTTGTATTAGTCTTTTTCCTGTTTCTCAAAGGTAGGCAGCAGCCTGACAAAGCCATGCAATGATTTTACATCCAAGTAGTATGCACTACAGCCCTTCATATATATGCATTTCAAATAGGGTGGTATCGGTATCGGTATGGTATCGCTATAGGCCGATACTGCACAGCCAGGTATCGGGTATTGGTATCAGGGCCAAAAAATGGTATCGGTGCAACACTAATTGGTACCCAAGGGTAGATTTGATTTGCAGAAAAGTGAGATTCGCTCATACAAAACATTCAGAACATAGGACACACATAACATACAAGCAACCCACAATGAACATATGGACAATACCAAAAGTGACCTAGTGCATCCTATCAAAGAGACATGGTGTCACATGAAGTGACAGGGGTACTAAATAAGAATAGATTGTTAAATATATTATAAAAGGAGTATAGAATACATGATAAGAAGTAACTAGATTGATAAATACCTAGTAAAATAAGACTCTTGTCTAAGGAATTAAAAGCAGTGAAAAAACAGTAAAAGCAATAAATAACATGGTCAGAACCTGGTTCGCATCGTCCCTGAAGTCGACGGAGAACATCCCGTACGTCCTCAGAGGTAAGGTGTCGCCTTCGTCGCCGATGAAGTTCAGGTCGCCGGGAGCGGCCGCCGCCGTGGTGATGTTTCGTGGATCTATGAACGTCACGCTAGCTTTCACCGTGCCCTCGTACACTTCTCCCGAACTTTTGTGGAAGGAGTTCGGAGGTATGACCAGCTGTCCGATGGGGTCCTCTCCTTTCATTTCGCCCAGGTAAATGGTGTTCGTCTCACCTGCGTCGATGTCCACGGGCTCCACTTTGCGCATCACCTTGACGTCGTGGTAGACCGATCCTCCCTTCTTGTCAAAGATGAACACCTTGACCGTGTCGATGAACTTCTGCGTGGGGTCTACAAAGTTCACGACCATCCGCTCCGTGCCCGGGGACACCTGAAGGGTGAAACCGCCCTGGAACCCGGTGGTTCCCACCCGTTCCTTCCCCATGACGATGTGTCCGAATCGCAGCGGCTCGTCGTCGTCCACCGCGACCACTCTTCCACGCACCAACACCTTCGGCTCCAGGCAGCTTTGACAAGCGCACTCGGTCACCACCTTTAAAGAAAGAAAGAAAGAAAGAAAGAAAGAAAGAAAGAAAGAAAGAAAAAACAAAAAGGGGGCAGAGGTCATGAGAGAGAAAAGAAAACATGGCACGAGAAGCACAAAACAAAACAAAAAATCGCAAGTTTAGTGTCTCATTAGTCCACCTTTATTGGTAGCGAGTAACGACCGCAGTTTATCCGCCGCGTCTCCATGGTCTTCACGCTACAGCAGTATCCGCTGTCGTCACGGCAACGCATGTCGTAGTCCAGGGCACCCGCACACTTATTGTTTGGGCATCGGCCGGCGTTGTAGAATATGGAGTCGGTCTCGGGCTGTCTGCAGTCGAAGGGCAGCTTGACCAGATGGGGCTCTGGAGTGGACTTGCATGCTGGCGTGCCTTTAGCTGAAATAGACAACAAAACACAACATATGAAGAGTTCAGATGCAAAACCCCCTAACTCCATTTCTGAAGACCTGCACTTCTATATTATTAGAGAACCCTGTTGTTGGTTTGGTTTACATTTATGTACTTGATAATACATATATATATAATATGCCTTTAGCTGAAATAGACAACAAAACACAACATATGAACAAAGGTCAAGAGAGTCCTTGTGCACAAGCCCTCAGTAACGCAGGTGCAGGTGTGAGGCAGGAGAAGGTGAATCAATGAACAAAATTCAAGAGACACCACACTGCTTACTTTTCTTTACTTTATTTTTCGGAGCGAACGACGCGTTTCGCCCAATGCGTGATAGAGCGAACCTGACAACATATTAACTTTTAGTATTGTGTGTCAAGCAAAAGGGCAAAGGGAAAAAAGGCAAAAAAAATAAGAAAGAAAGAAAGAAACCCAAAAGCGTGCACATATTTGCCTTCAAGTATTAATGTGATTCCGTGTGGTTTACCAAGACTGTTGCTCCTAATCATTATGTTTAAAACGCTCCAACTGGTTCAGATGGAAATTGCATCATTGCGTAAATAATTGTTCTCCTAGATGTGCCAGACAATTAATGCTCATGATATCATGGAGGAGTTTACAGGCAAACACCCACATAAACATTTTCTCACTCTCCCCCAAATTAGAGCCTATTATAGACAGATGGTGAAACCTAATTAACAAACTTCCCCCTCCACTGCACGGCAAACCAGTTCATCCTTTCTCTATTCATTCAAAGTTTTTTGTGTTCTTTTCCTGACTGTGGATGTTGTTTTATTCACTTAAGCAAATAGTTCATGCTGCCGCAGAGAGTGTAAGAAGGCAAGCTGATCCCTCAGTGGAGACCGGTGGGCCTGATGGCTTTAGCACACGCTTTAGCACACACACACACACACACACACACACACACACACACACACACACACACACACACACACACACACACACTAACGGATAACAAGCGCCTTGGGAATCGGCACAATGGGGAGCTCGGCTGCATGTGAAAAGGCAGACCTGTCTGATGAGGGCCTTCAAGAGCATCAGGATTTATTGACAGTCTTGGATTTCACAGCATTGCACGCAGACACACACATGGGAGGGCAGTGTTGCCAGATGGGGCGGGTGCCCGCCCAATGGGGCTACTTGGGATGAGCGTCTGCAGGTAAAAAAACGGGAAAAATTGGCCATTTGGCGTTTTTTTCTCAGCCGTTTTGGGCCCATAGAAGTCAATGTGATTTGTTGATTTGGGGCAGAATTTAGCGCATTTTGGCGGTTTTTGAGAAGCTTTTGGGCGGGATTTGGTCAGACAAATCTGGCAACACTGCACACCGGAGGGAAGTGGAGAGTAGAGTTGGGACAGTTATGTGGTCTTTCTTGTGTGTCCCGGGCAACCGAGGGGGTTTAGGTGTGTGTTTCTTTCTCTAGGAGTTGTTTGACCAACACAAACACAATAAAAAGCTGCTGTTCTGTGGATAAGGAGTCTTAAGGGAGCCCTAAGCATTTTTTTTCTTCCCTTTGTTTTCTCTTGAAAAGATCCTGTCTACTCCATGCACTGTCTGTCTGTGTAGCTGTTTCATGCATCAGTCTTTAATCTCGAGTGTGTTGTTGTGGAGCTGCGGTATATATCCTGCTATACGTACCCATGACGGTGAGCGATGCCGTGGTGGACTTGATGCTACCAGTCTGGCTGACGGCTTTGCAGTAATATTGACCCGACTGCTTCACTCTCAAGTCCTTCAGTACCAGATCCTCCTCGTATTTATACTGCTTCCAGTCGAGCAGTGATCCGTTGTGATACCTGCGAAAACACACAAGAACAAGAATCACTGACTACTGTGCATGACCCTTTTTATGGTTAAGACAAATTCTGCGTTATATGAGCGCAGTTGCATTGCGTCGTGTTGTGTCGTCTCTCGCACCATTGATATTTCTCCGGTTTAGGGCTCCCCGCCGCCTTGCAACAGAGCACCGCGTTCTGGCCCTCGTATCGGACCTTCTCCTCAGGGTGTTTCACAATGTACGGCTTCTCTGCAACGCAATCAGAGAGAGAGAGAGAGATCGACCACAGTGGAGACACACAAGTGTTTCAAGAAGTTGCTGTAAAATGTCACAACGTCTGGCAGTTCAAGTTTGAACATTTTGCTGAAGCAAAGCAGAGATATTAGCGGTTCGGGACGGAGAGAGAGCGTGTGATTAACACTCTGGCACACTGCGCATATTCGGTTTCTGTTTATATGCTTCAGCGTCTCAACCATTTCCCAGCCCTGTCTTGCGCGGTTGATTAAGTCATGTTTTTCATCGAGACCACAGCCTCCTCGAATGTGCTGGCCAAGTGAACCGCACAAAGAGGGGGTTGTTGTTTGTAAGTCTTGTGTGGGCTGTACTGAGCTAGCTCGCCTTCGCTCACCTGAGGACTTCAAGACGACGCGGACCCAGGACGTCTTGCTGCTGTTGTTAGAGGTGGGGGTGATGCTAACGGGGGCAAACTTCTCCTTGCTAATAAGCAGCAGCGTCTTGGAGCCGGAGCACGCGCCAGGTATCTTGAAGAGCCCCTCGCCGTTGGTGCGGGCACGGACGAGCTGCGGGTGGTCGGCCAGGGCCACGCGGGCGCCTGGCACGGGCACCCCCGTAGCGGACAGCACCTCCCCGTGAAGCAGGTGGCCCTCGCACACACAGCGGCTGCAGTCCTCGCTCGGACGGCCCTCTGGACACACTCGCTGGCAGGCCACTGCAAGCACATAAACACACAAACACACAAGCACGCACAGGCACATAATTCAATTCTTCGTTTATTGCAGACTCAGGGGGATCACAACACAGTAAACAACATCACAACACAGTAAACGAGAGTAGGAGACATTAGGAACAAGTCAAGTCAAATAAATAGACAAGAGGAAAGGGCAATTAGATGTTGCAATGCACAAATAGGGCTAGCTAGAATACCATGACCCATTCCAGACTTGAACCCGGATCCCTTGACCACGCAGTCCAATATACAATACGATACGATTGGACTTTATTGTCAGTTTTCACTGAAATTCTTCTTGCGTCTCTGAGCAACACTCGCTTAAGACAGGACATACTACACATAACATCACATCACAAGACTATTGCACAACTGACAAAAAACGAAACAAAACAAAACAAAAGATAGAGGACACAGGCCTATATACAGACATACATACATACATTACATACAACCCACATAACTTGAGGATCCTACCAACATGGAGTGATAACTCTATGCAGTCTTATGACTGATCTAACAAAAGAATCGTTTGATGTATGAAAGCATGTTTAAGTCTGTTGCGGTTGAACGGGAGCCCCAGCACCGTCAGAAGACAGCGTTCATTCAACACCTAGTGAGTACTCTGGGACCACATACACTCCAAAAGATACTTCAAAGAAGAAAGAAGTTTACAGCACACTTAGGCCTGAGCGAACCTGATGACGCACAGAGGCGAAACGCGTTGTTCGCTCTGAATAAACGATGCAAAAAGTCAAATAAGTGTGCGGTAAACTTCTTTTGAATTATTATTGAACAGTCCTGCCTCGACCTGCACCTAGAAGGTGTGCATGGATCTTTGAACTGTTACACTCCACCAGTGGCGGACCAAGTGAAAGTAAAAGTACTTTTGTGGTGTAATTACAACAGTAACACATGATGTTACATCGTACACTGTTTACTCCATTTTACCTAGGCCTATAGACTTTGTTATTACTGAAAAACAATAAAAACCTAACAAGGACCCACCACAAACTCAGCCCAATCTGTGCAGAATCAGCCAACGATCAGCATATCGTAAAACAAGTACATTGGTCTACTTTTTACTCAGATAAGTTACCTAAATTTTTTTTTAAATGTTTTATAATGTTGTTGTTGTTTTTACGATGGACTATTTTTATTTATGTATAGCTCTTATTTATTATATATCTGTCCTGTCTTCCTGTTCTGTGTTGTGTGTATGACCAGGTGGCACTCAATTTCCCCTTGGGGATTAATAAAGTCTCTCTCTCTCTCTCTCTCTCTCTCTCTCTCTCTCTCTCTCTCTCTCTCTCTGTGTGTGTTGGAAAGAAACTGTGTTTCTTATTCTTACTTTTACTTTTACTTTGCCCACCACTACACTCCACAAAACGTTACATCAACTCTCCAGGTGTTGAATTATCATTGTATTTTTAGAACTTCTGGACACACGCACTGGCAGGCAGCTGCAAGCACACACAGGCACGTAGTAGAACCGAGTGAACAATGGAGCCGCTTACACAGCACCCAGACACACTGGTGTCAAGAGTTGAGGATCTGACTGAGCCTGATTTTAGGAGCCAGCTGATTTCACACATTAACGGGGCTTCCTGGTCCATGAGTTTCACTAAGTCTCTAATCAGTAGGTCCAGATGTTTGGTACAACTCCTGGGGATGACTCGTCCTTTTCAGAAGCTTGATTCAGGCACAGATTTCATCAAGCATAGCATACACACACACAC
Source organism: Engraulis encrasicolus (assembly GCF_034702125.1). Lineage (NCBI taxonomy): Eukaryota > Metazoa > Chordata > Actinopteri > Clupeiformes > Engraulidae > Engraulis > Engraulis encrasicolus. Next base: position 3,473,477 of record NC_085862.1, read on the forward strand.
ACACACATGCATACAAACACATGCACACACACACACTCACTCACTCACTCACACACAGCTGCAATGTGATGGCACAGAATCACAGAGTGGCTTTTGATGAGCGGAAAATAAACATCCATCAAAGCAGGTGCTGGACCTTATACTTTTTTGTTCTAAATTAGGTTCCCATGAGAAATGATGGGATTTTCCTTCAGACTTGACAGAGTTAGGAAATGCTCATGCGAGAACCGTAGCCTCTTAAAGGGACAGTTTGGTCAATTTCAACATGCAGTTGTATGGCTCACGCTACCCTTGACTTGTCAGTACCTGGTGATGCCACATTTTTCGGCTCAGCCCTTTCCGAGATATGAGCAATTCTAATGGGGGCAGCGTTTGTTTACATTTTTAAAAAATGAAACATAGGCCAACTCCAAATATTTTCCCAAAAGGTACCGCTGTTTGCTAGTTGTCTGCTGATGTTTTATAACCTTTTGGATGTTTTTGGGAATAAATAAAAATGTTTTTTTGAAATGTAAACAAAGAGCTGCCCCCATTACAATGACCAGGATCTCGGAAACGGCTGAAGAAGAAGAAAAAAAAATCTCAGGTACTGACAAGTCCAGGGTAGTGTGAGCATTACAACTGCATGTTGAAATTGACCAAACTGTCCCTTTAACTGCAGATGGGGCCTATCGACGGGCCTATTCACTCTTTTCTGAAAACGCTCAACTACATCATAACAACATTACTATGACAATGCACGGAGTCTTAAGTAACCAACTAACACTTGGTCATGACCATTTTGGTAACAATAAGGTTATAACAACGGCTCTGCGCTAAGCAGTGTTGCCAGATTGGGCTGTTTCCCGCCCAATTGGGCTACTTAGGATGGCCTTGTGCGGGTAAAAATGGCACGTAGTAGAAAAAACCTGAAGAAGAAATCAATAGAATTGGGCGGGATTTTGTGCTTCTAGGCGGGGTTTTGAGCATTTTTTGGGCTGGAAATCATCAGCCTCACCTGGCAACCCTGGCGCCAAGGGGTTATTAATACATTTTGAAATGTGCAAACAGCACTTTTTCTCTTTCCCCTCTCCTTCCCAAGTTTCCCGTAGCCTACCTGGGCAGGGTAACCAATTAAGACTTGGTCATTACCATTTTGGTGACAATAACGTTAGCCTTTAACAGCAGCTCTGTGCTAAGGGGTTAATACATTTTGAAATGTGCAAACAGTCTTTTTTCTTTCCCATCTCATTCACTCTTTGCTGAAAAGTGAAAACGCTCAAATACATCATCATAACAACATTACTATGACAATGCAAAATATTATAACAGAGGCTCTGCGCTAAGGGGTTGATAAATCTTTCCAGTCTCCTTCCCCAGTTTCCCGCAGCGTAGTCTACCTGGGCAGGGCTTCTTGCCGCATTTCTGCACCTCGACGTGGCGTCCCTCACACCAGACCGTGTCGGCGTCTCTGATGCAGCTCCTGCGTCGCGTGCGCCGTCCCCCCCCACACGAGGCCGAGCAGCTCCCCCACTCGCTCCACGGCCCCCACGAGGCTACACACACACAGACATACACACACACACACACACACACACATACACACACACACACGCACACACATACACACACACAGATGTGCACATACACACACACACACATATACACACACGTACGCACGCATACACACACACACATACACATACACACACACAGAGACATACACACACACACGCACAGAGACACACACACACAGAGACACACACACACACAGAGACATAAACACACGCTCACACATGCACACACGCACACACATGCACACATACACACACATGCACACACAAACAGAGCACACAGTAGAGTAATTACAACACTGCAGAGAGGGAAATTACACAATGCTTCACAACCACAGACACAGACACAGACACAGACACAGACACAGACAGACAGAGAAGAGCACACCGTGCAAAAATGGGGTGTCGATACTTCTAGTAAACTTTGATACAGAAAAAGTAAATTTTGATACAGAAAAAGTAAAAGTAAACTTTGACACAGCAAATTCAGATGGAGCAATTACAACACTGTGTAGTCAACATGTAAAGTTCTGCAGGTGGCCGTCAGTGTATTTGGTAACACTTTACTTGACGCCGGTGTCATATGCATGTCATTACAGTGTCATAATAGTGTCATGACACAGTTATGCATGTGTCATAAACATTATGTCTGTCATAAACATTTTATGACTGTTGGCCTTAAGTGACATTCGGTTATGGCAAAGACAACCTTTGTCTTTTCCAAAACCGAATGTCGCTTAAGGCCAACAGTCATAAAATGTTTATGACATGGACATAATGTTTATGACTTATCTATGATTGTGTCATGATACTGTTATGACACTGTAATGGCATGCATATGACACCGGCGTCAAGTAAAGTGTTCCAGTGTATTTTCCTCTCTTCAGCTGGAAAAGGCACCGGCCAGTTTGTGATCCCAGTGCAGCCCTGGTGCTAACGCTTTACCGCCCTGGTGTGTAAGACCCCTAAGCCCCCCGCAATTGGGCTTACATTGCCCACGGGGAGCCCGGTTCGAGTCCTGCCGGGGTCATATCCCGGCCCTGCTCCATCTCTCTCTCCTAACCATTTCCTGTCTACTCTCACACTGTCCTGTAATAATAAAGGCCAAAAAAGCCCAAAACAAATACTTACAAAAAAGAAATGAACCAACAGGTAAGACTTCCCAGCCAGAGAGACAGAGCTGGAGGGCAAATGAGGACATAAGGTTTTATTATGCTTTTACTTTCATGAAAGACAAAAACACTAAATCGATTGGGGGCATGTATTCTCAGATCAGTGGTAAATTAACACGGCAGACTTTACAGTGCATGGCAGCACACAACCGAACTGAGGGATTCGCCAACGAGGAAGACTCTTTTTTTCTTTTCCCATGTTAACAGTACATTTTGATACAGTAAAAAAAGTAAAGGACTGAACTTCCATCCATCTGGCGAGGAGTCTTTTCTCAGAAGAGTATTGAATTAACATAGCAAATTTCACTGTGTAGGCAGCACACACAACCGAACTGAGGGATGAGCCAATGAGGAAGACTCTTTTTCCATGTTAACAGACAGGTTTTACTGCTTTGCAGTTGTTTTATGCGAGTGTGTGCCAGTAGGCGTTCGTTTTGTGCTGCATAAGCACCCTGGATTCATCATGTTCTTCTCCCTGAATCCCAGTCTGAACACAAATTTGGAAAAACACAGAGAAAAACACAGAGAAGAGAAGCAGCTACAGTCATCTGCTTTTCCTGACCATTGTGCTATTTGTTGAACTGAAATGGCCCCCTGAGAGAAATATAAAACGTGGCAGGCAGAACTGTAAATGGCTGTGGTTAGAATATGCATCCCAAAAAGAAGTTAAAAAAAGAAAGAATATGTATCCCTATTTATTTGGCTTTTCTGGGAAATTCAAAAATGCTACTGTGAACGCTTCCTCTGCACAGACAGTGAATGCTTCAGTATGAAGACTCTGCAGGCTTTCAGGGAAGCTGATGGGGGGGATGATCGGGTGTCAAAGGGGTCAGTTGTCCCAGGCCCATGGCCCAGGGAGAGAGGACGACAGAATTGCATCCTTTGTTACATTGTATGAAGCCTTTTGCTTGGGGGTCCCCTTCCAGGTGAGTATGTCCTGGGCCCAGTGGTGTAGTCTACTTTTTTACTTTTTTGTGGTGGGTTTATTGTGTATTTGAGATTTTTTTTAGGTGGTTATACTGTTAATATTTGTGCTATTCTAAATAATGGATCAATCCGTTTTAAGTGGGTATACTGAAATCCCTAAAATTTTGAATTGGGTATACTGCGTATACCTGCGTTCCACGTAGACTAGCCTACACCACTGCCTGGGCCTGGTCATAGCTGTCAGCTGCCATGCTATACATTCTTCAATATACTAAATCTTTCATTGCAGTAAGTAAGTAAGCAAATAGTATACAGAGACTTAAAATATATGTCCTGTTTGAAACCAACTTATATAACATGGTATCAGCAGGGAAGGTGGCAAGCATGGTCCATCTGTCAAACTGCACTCCATCTGATTGGCATATGACCCAGAGATGCTGCCCAGCCATGGAAATCAGAGTTGGGCTAATCCCATTGACCCGCGTATTCCATTTTTAAACAAAGGTGGCGGCTATTGAAATAGTTCCAAAATAGTTCCAGGAAGTGTGCGTCTTAAACAGAAAGTGCAGTAAAGGTAAATGTACATCACTTTTATTCATTTTTACAACTTCTCTGTTCTTCTTCTACTTCTTCTTCTCAATCTTTGAATTGTTATGTTCTGTGTTAGTCTCCGGCGTAAAGAAAGACGCTGCCTAGAATTATTTGAATCTACATGAATCATGTCACCAACCGACTCCCTGTCCCCTGGTTGTCACAACTCTGAATTTCATGGCTCTGAGGCTGCTCATGTTGTGTCAGGCGTGTATCACCACCAGGCAGGCAGCCCTGTCTTTGAATCTGTCTGAATGACATGTAGCCTACCCTGTGAGTGACATACCCTGTGTGTGGCATGTACCCTGTGTGTGGCATGTAGGTGTAGCTCGCTAGGCTAGCATGTACCCTGTGTCGTGACATTTCCTAATCAAAGAGCCATGTTAGATCAGGCAGGGTGTAGAGTGGTGTAGTGTGGTGGGGATCTGCTGCCACATTAGGGCTTGGTAATGGCTGAGGCGATTGGTTGTCACAAACAGACAGACCACTTCTAACCCTTACTCTACCCATCGAAGAAGATTATTCATAAAAATACGAATATTATAAGAATAATAAAATGGATTTAAAAATACACTTTCGTAATGGCAGAAGAATACTGCCCTGCAAAGACAAAGTACAGTACCTACGTCAACATTGAAATTGAGAAAAAAGCCTTCAAAGTATTGGAATTATCGGTTGGTTAGATACAGTTACTGCAAATTTAGCAATATCTCTTAAATCGGACACATTTGGATATTTGTCTCAAGATAAAGGAGGTGTTAGTTATGAAGACCATTTTCAGTCTAAACTCAATTTTGACAAAACGTTTAGTTACCACACTTTGCCCTTGTATGGCATAATAATTTCCTCCAATAAGAACTTGAGATAATAACTGTATTTAATGATTACTGAAGTAGAAAGGAACAAGAAAGAATAGCAAGAAGACAAAAGAAGTTAACCCCTTAAGACACGGCATTATAAATTATCTGTTACCAGAATGGAAATGACCAAGTCGTAATGTATTACTAAAGGCCCTGTGCACTATCATAGTAGAGTAGTGCTATAGTAGTTAACTTTCAATGTTACAACGTGCCTCAGGAGGTACGGCGTGCATTAAGGCAGTGGTTCTCAACCGGAACAGTCTTGGGACCCACCATTTTCCACTGTCATTCGGTCGCGACCCAATTTTTTTAACATTCAAGTCAATTCAATGCAATTCTCAAAATGTAACCAAGACTCAAATGACCGGTTGCACGCTATTATCTCGCATAAACATTCAGATTGTATCTATGACAACAGATGACACAGAGTTCACTAGCCTATCAAAATAAAAGTTGTAAATTGTTGCAGGAAAAGTTGGACTTTTTTTTTTTAGAATTACTTTTTTTTACACCAAGGCTCCGCGACCCATCCATGACCCCTCCGCGACCCACTTTTGGGTAGCGACCCACCAGTTGAGAAACACTGCATTAAGGGGCTACGAGAAATGAGATAAGTTTAAAGAGGACGTAAATGAATACCTTGGCATGGGGGCGTTGAGCACTCCCTCCTCTCGATGTGGTGTCCCTGGCAGGCGGGGGTGAGCATTAGCAGTGGCGTGGGCTGCGTGGTCACACACTTCCTCTTCCGCACCTGAATCCCCACGTCATCGCAGGCCGTGGCGGAACACGAACCCCACGCGGCCCAGTCCGTCCAGTAGGCGTTCACTACACAACAACAGGAGAGGAGGAGGAGGTGACATTACATTACATTGCATTACATTACATTGCACTCAGCTGACGCTTTTCATTTTATTCAAAGCCACTTACAGTTGTTATTTTTCAGGGTATTGGTTACAGTCCCTGGAGCAATGCAGGGTTAGGTGCCTTGCTCAAGGGCACTTCAGCCATGGATGGAGATGTATGGAGAGGTCAGGAAGGATTCGAACCTGCAGCCCTTAGATTGAAAAACCCATCCCATCCAGCTGACAACTTACAGGACTCACTATTTCCACTTAATGGAAAAGAATAGCAATTGTCGTCGCACACTCAAAACTTCATGCAATACTTTTTAAATGAGACGTTAACGTTGGTCTAATTAAAAAAGTATTGCATGAAGTTCTGAGTCTGCGACAACAATTACTTTTCCCAAAAAGTTAACTTAACCACCATGCGCACCTCACTCAATGTGCGTTTACTAAACTAAAAGAAAGACTCACTATTTCCACGCCACTTGGTGCTGTCTAGTCCATGCAGTAGGTGTGTTCACTATAGTGTAGACGAGGTGACATCCAGGTGACAATTTAAGGGACTCGCTACTTCCACACCACGTTGTGCAGGGGGCTGTAGGCTGTACTTGTGTCTTGCATGATTCAGAATGACAGTTGCCCCACAGTTGGTAGCTGGTAGGCTAGGTGTTTTCAGATAAAGTAGTACACTATAGTATTAGTTGTTTAAAGCAGTGTTTCTCAACCTTTTTGTAGGCGAGGCACCCTTTCAATTCATGAAAAATTTCAAGTCGCCCCAAACCATCAAGCCGTAACATGCAGTGGTGTAGTCTACGTAGAACGCGGGTATACGGAGTATACCCACTTCTAAATTTCAGGGATTTCAGTATACCCACTTAAAATTGATTGCTCCATTATTTTGAATAGCACAAATATACACAGTATACCCACTTCAAAAAATACTCAAAGTTACAGTATACCCACTATAAAAAAGTAGACTACACCACTGATTGCATCCGATAGCCTACCACATAAGCTTAGAAAAGTAACACATTTGGAGACGTCACACGACCTACGTTCGAAGTTGCAGCTGACTGGGGCGACCTATATTTACTTTATCGTGCATAAATGGCAGATGAAAGATTCCACTGACTAGCATTAACTTATCAATTTAGACAAATATGTATTATATTAGATGATTTATTTATCAGCCACGTTTCCGTGGCACCCCTGAGGAGGACCCGCGGCACCCCAGGGTGCCCCGGCACCCCTGTTGAGAAACACTGGCTTAAGCAACACTGTTAAATTCTACACGATTATGTCCAGTAGGCGTTCACTACACAACAGGGGAGGTAACAATTTACGGGACTCACTATTTCCACGCCCCTTCATGCAAGGGCCTTACTTGCACCTTACTTAATTCAGAATGACAGTTGCCCCACAATGCAGACGATAGCTGGTAGCTGGTAGGCTGTGGCTGTGTTTTAAGTGGAAGTAGTACACCATCAAATGAACTATAGTATTAGCAGTTTAAGCAACACTGTTAAATGCTACATGATTATGTCCAGTAGGTGTTCACTACACAACAGGGGAGATAGAGGAGGAGGTGACATCCAGCTGACTATTCACGGGACTCACTAAGTCCACTTAATGGAAAACCAATTGTCGTCGCACACTCAGAACTTCATGCAATAGGCCTCCTTTTTTAATGAGACCAATTGAGATGAGACCAAATGCACTCAGTTTCAAATGTGAGGCATTTGTCTATTTAATTTGTTTAATGTAATGGGGCGTTGATAGGCTAATGATGAGGTCAAGGGGACGTTAGGCATTTGATGAGTTCAAAGGGATGTTTGTTCAAAAACGGCTGAGAACCATTGAAGTACACATTTTATACCCTGCTAGGATCAGTTTTAGGATCAGTTTTGCCCGTTAATACATGGCCCCTCTTATCAATTTTAGGATACCAGAAGGGCAACGACCAAGTCGTAATGTGTTACTAAAGACCCTGTGTATTGTAATGTAGTTTTAGTGTTAGTACTATGGTAGTAAACTCTTCTCAACGACCAACAGTGTTTCACTGGTGGAACAAGACATATTATGATGCTACGTAAATTTAGCTTTTTATGTATGTGCCAGTAAGAGCAAAAGTATTTGTACTCTGACTTTTTGTCATGAAGGTTTTCTATGTGCAGTAGTATTGTGATATTATATAGTTGAAACCATGTAATAGGATACCTCTGGTGTTATAATTAGGCTACATCTATAAGGCTACTTCTACTTTATACAACTGCTTTTGTTTCCACTTAACTGAACTTTTCTTTGGCTACACATAATAATATCTGATTGCACACGGGAGCCCTAACTCTAAACCAGTGTTTCTCAAACTTTTTCAGACCAAGGACCACTTTGTCGCCCCAAAAATGTTCAGGGACTGCCTGTCAACTGAATTGGCACTGCCAATTTCGATGCAGATCCCTTCTTTTTATTCACATTTACAAGCCTGTCTTATTGTGGTGAAAATATGACTTCAACTATATTTAGCTTTGTAATACTGTTACAAATATAACCTACTGCTAGCTTGTCTTGGAAAAGTAGAAATCTCCTTGCAGACCACCTGAGCTTTGTTTTGGACCACCAGTGGTCCCCGGACCACACTTTGAGAATCACAGCTCTAAACCAACTACTATAGGCCAATTGTTTCTGCTTATGTAACTAACCAGCTCCCGACCGAGTAACTTATCACCTGGGTCAGGCCTAGAGCAGAGCGCTGTGGTCATGTACAGTTTAATGTGGAAAGTGTTGATTGATTTTGAACCCATGCACACATGCACACACACACACACACACACACACACACACACACACACACACACACACACACACACACACACACACACACACACACACACACACACACACACACACACACACACAAACGCGCACACTCACACACACACGCATACACACACACACACACAGCTTCACACACCGCACACACACACTCACACACAGACGGCTTCACACACACACACACACACACACACACACACACACACACACACACACACACACACACACACACACACACACGGCTTCACACACTTTATTCCCTCAGGCTCTATCTATCTCTCACAGTGCTCCCATCATCGCTGCTTCCTAATTTCCGCCACATCATGTCTAATATCCTCGTCATTACTCCATCCCCAACCCCCCCCCCCCACACACACACACACACACACTCCCTGACTCCTGCCTCCCCCACTCCCCAACTCCCCCACTCCTGCCTCCTCCTAACCCCATGCTGATCACTCCATTAGTCCCTCTTGATTAACGGTACCTGGCACACACAGACACACAGACACACAGACACACAGACACACAGACACACAGACACACAGACACACACACACACACACACACACACACACACACAGACACACACACACACACACATCTTGATTAATGGTACCTGGCGGGCACTGGAAGCACCTCTCTCTCTCTTTCTCTCTCTCTCTCTCTCTCTCTCTCTCTCTCTCTCTCTCTCTCTCTCTCTCTGTCTCTGTCTCTCTCTGTCACACACACACGCACACACACACACAGACACACACACACACACACACACACACACACACACACACACACACACACACACACACACACACACACACACACACACACACACACACACACACACCTCAACCCCTCTGTCAATCAGCCCCCTTGTGATAAACACTTTGAGGTCTACGGATTTTTTCCCCAGTTCTAGAATTTCATTCGAACATTCTACACAAATGTTGCACATATAAGCCTCTTTTCCACTGCCGGTTTTCTGTTTGGCCTACAGCTCGATTCAATATGTTGGTAAAACCACCAGACAATTGAGAGTTAGGATTAATGAGCACAAGAGTGCCATCCGCAGACAAGACCAGAAATCTGCAGTGGCTAGGCATTTTGCTGATGGCAATCATTCCATTACTGACTTGGACATCTGTGGCATTGACCTAATTACTCCTAACAGACGAGGTGGCAACACTGATAAATTGCTACTACAACACGAATGTAGATATATTTATTACGTGCATCACCTCCCCCGTGTCCGTGGCCTTGTGATAAACACTTTGAGGTCTACGGATTTTTTCCCAAGTTCTAGAATTTCACTCGAACACTCTACTGTACTTCTTCCATAGAACTCAGAGTTAAAAATCCAGCAGAGTGGTTCTGAGTGAGATCATAGTGAGAACTCAAAATGTTTCTAAAATTCCAAACGCAGGGGCACAACTACAGTATATGCAAAGTATGCGTTGCAGGGGGGCGCCAGATAGAGGGGGGCGCCAAAGAGAGGACGTTGGAGGGCGCCAAATAATTATTAAGTGTTTTTTTTGGGAAGGGGGGCACCAAAATAGTTCTTCCATACCCCCCCAGAAAAGAGTAGTTGCGCCCCTGTCCAAACGCATATACATGCGATGGTACTCCTTGGTTGGTACCTGGCAGGTAGCCAGGACGCGCCCTCCTAGTGACGCAACACCTCCGGCGTTGCAACTAGTCAGGTCAAGAGCAATGCAAGTACTTTCTGAGTTCCCGAAAATACGGGAACTCCTTTCACTGTGTCGGGAAGCAAAGAACCATAAGCAAACCAAGGGAGGCAGGTCTACCATACCGTTTGGGAAATGTTAATTGCTATGCTCTTGGTCAGCCCATGTCTCGAAGAGATTTGAACTTCGATGATAATCAGGCTACCTCTAAACACATACAGTAGTACATGCAATTGTACTCGCTCGGTCGGTAGGCTACCTGGCGGGCACTGGAAGCGCACGTGGTAGTTGGAGCAGGTGCGTCCGCCGGGCTGCTCCTTGTTGACGCACCAGAAGCCCTTGTCCAGGCTGGCGTGCACCACCTCGCCCGTGTCGGTCGCCGCGACCCAGTCCGAGGTGCGTGCCTCCATGGCGACGGGTCTGGCGCACACGCGTTCCCGGTAGTAGTAGCGGATCGCCTCCAGCCGCTCATAGTCGCCGTTGCCGCCCGGGTGGTCGATGTTGAACCAGGAAGTCCACTCTGTCGGCCCTGCACCGTAAACAGTAAAAAGAAATGCAGCAGTGTTAATGCAACACCAAGCAAGTCAATTTAAAGGGACACTGTGTGAGATTTTTAGTTGTTTATTTCCAGAATCCATGCTGCCCATTCACTAATGTTACCTTTTTCATGAATACTTACCACCACCATCAAATTCTAAGTATTCATTATGACTGGGAAAATTGCACTTTTCATACATGAAAAGGGGGATCTTCTCCATGGTCCACCATTTTGAATTTCCAAAAATAGCCATTTTTAGCTGCAAAAATGACTCTACTTGGACCATACTAGAAAATATTTGTTTATTACTTAGAATACTTTCATATAAATAATCAAATTTGGCGATTGGCAGCCCAGTTTCAATGAGCAGCATAGTTGCAGTACCCTTTTTAGACTAGAAGCATTTCCAGAAAAAGGCCCTTTATAAGGGTGTTAGAAGCATTTTTTAGTAAAAGTTGGGAACCTAGTTTTCTAAGACAATTAGAGTACCCTGAATTCAGCTAGCCTGGTTCCCAAGCTGAATTTTGAGTTTTTGACCATGAAATGGGCAAAAAACAAAATGGCCGCCGAAATTCTTGATTTTGGGCAGAATACGTAGAAAGTACCACTTCTCCATGGAAATAAACGTGCAATGCTCACATATTTGCATTTATCATGTATTCCTACACTTACACAAAGGCAAATTGTCATGGCAAAAGGATAAAAATACTATAATTATGCCGTTCTAATAATAAGATATTCTCGTAAACTGGCATTCAATAGCAATAGCCTCCATGAAGCACATTATCATACAAAATTGTCATTCAATAAGATTTGGAAAGAAAAAGAGAGGCAAAGAAGATAGTATTATCTAAAAGACTAAATATTGGGACATGAATATGTCCCCTGTTCTTTGAAGGAGATGGGTGTGAGCCATCTCTATGGGAGCGCACTCTCAGCTGTACGATTAGCTGAAGACCTTTGCAATCACGCCAAAGGTCCAATCAACTGTGTGGGCAGGATGTCCACTTTGTCAAAACCGAATGGTTGCGTGCAAATAAGCCACTTTGATGCCAAACATCTCTTCGGCTGTCGGCAATAAGGTTGTCTTGAGAGATGGCTCACTCATCTCCTTCAGAGAACGGGGACATATTCATGTCCTAATGGTCTCTTTCAGTCGAATCGTTCGCATATCTATGGGAGAGTTACAATCACTCCCGATTGCTGGTCCAAACTAGGCAGAACTCCAAGCACATCCTGTAAGGATAGCGTTCCTATCACCCTACAGACAATCAGTGGTCCTGCCCAGAACCCTATGTTCCTGTGGCAACGTGGTCACATCTAGCCGGTAGAACCGGACAAAGGTGGCGGGGTTGGCCCAACCAACCACTCTGCACACCTCTGAAACTGCTGCACCCTTGAAGAGAGGACAAGATGTAGAGACCTGCACTGGTAAAGTGAGCCCTAATCTGAGCCGGGGGTTGGCGACCCTTGGACTCATATGCCAGGGCAATGGTTTGAACCAACCATTTGGAGACCTCTATTTCAAAACTGTGAGCCCTGTAGAGGGCTTGATGAAGCACACAAACAGCTGCTCAGTGTTCCTAAAAGAGTGAGTCCTGTTCATGTAGATGTGTAAAGCGTGCACAGGGCACAAGTTGTGTTGTCACCTCTCTTCCACGGATCTGAAAGGTGGTGTGCAAAAGCAGTTTGGAGAGGCCCTTCTTGGAGGGACTCGAAAGGGGCCCCACACATAGCCTCCAGTACTAGAGAGAAATCCCAGGAGGGTATCGTCTGATGTAGCACGGAGTGTAAGTATCTAGTGGATGGGCACTCAGAGTGTTGGAACCGAATCCTACATGGCACGATGAAATCGCTGCAAAGTAGACTTAAATGGTAAAGCCTTGTCTCCCCCCAATAAGTCTTGTAGGAAGGACAACACCATCGGTACTGAACACTTTCGCGTTGGTCACACTAGTGTTGGAAGACAGACCACTTCAGGTTATACAGTGTCAAAGTAGATTGGGCCCTGGCCCCTTAAATTGTCCTGATAACGTTATCCAGAAAAGCGGTTAGGTTCAAATGTTCCCTTGCCAGACCCATAGGGGCAGGTGGACCCTGGGCTGGGATATGTCCTCTCCTGGTCCGTTGCCAGACTCGAACCTGCAGGAGAGGGGAAAGTAGCAGGAGGGGCTGAAGCCCCTATGCTCTCAGCTGAGGCCCCTGAGCCCCGTGGGCTAAGGGGGGACAAACCCTGAGAAATCTCGCTTCCTTGCAGGAGGGGAAAAAGGAAGGCATCAGGCGAAGGCGCTCGTGGTGCATTATGCAGGACTTTTGGAGCGCGCCATGCCTGGTGACAGGGTGCGCTTTCGTGCCAAGCGCAGTGGCCTGCGGTGATGCCCAAGGGGCTCCAAGGCAGCTGCTCGAGCTGGGGAAGCCACATCAGCCACTAGGGTGGTGGTCAGTACTGTATGAGATTCTCTGTGGTGGCAAGGAGTTGGGATAAAGAGTCGTCCTCCTTAGGCGGGAGATCGAAGCACTTTGCCAGGGGGGAGTCAGAGTCTGGCTCCACTGAAATTCTTTGCCAGCTGTCGACCGTAGTCAAGAGAACAAAGGGACAGAGCAGGCTAGAACTAGTCAAGCTCTTGTAACTCGTGTCCTTATGGGTACTTGTGACCTCAGTCAGGAGACGTGAGTCCAAGGAACCGGGTACGCACAAATGTTTGTAAAGAACTTTTACTCCGTATTGTTTCTAATCTGCCGTGAGTAGATTCCGTCATTGTGAAGTTTCTTGCTGCCATGGGGAGGACACTGTACATTTCATATGTTTGATCTGCAATGTGTGATCTCAGGTTAAAAGAGAGTGTCCACCTACACAAAGCTGGGGCTGTCTCGGTGATCACAATTATGCTCTTTTATTGCCTGTGACATTTACCCACTTCATAGCCTGATCAGAATCTGGCTAAACTTGTGAGCCAATCTCTTGACCACAAAGTGGCCTTTTTGGAATTCAGACAAAATGGTTCTGGAAGCTGACTCATCAAGTAGATACACTGGGCCCCATTGTGCATAATTAAGATGGCCATACCGCTTAAAGTAGGGCAACATTAGGCTGAAAGAGTGAACATTCAGATCCCAGTTAGCTTCACGTTGTTCGCAGAACAGTAACCATATCCATATACTGCCACCAGTTCACATTGACTCTCAGCAATATCATGCAGAAGATTTCTGTCCTTTTCCTGATACTGGAATGAAATCAGTTCACTAATGTCTGAGGATCATCACCATTAGCCATCCTAGCAAGACAGGTAGAGAAGACTTGGCATGAGAAGACCCTAAAGGGATTGCAGAGTAAACTTGTGTGCCATGGCTTTGTTGGATGCCTTTCCTGCCAGAACAAGTTCAACAGGGCCTTATCCAAGCAATCCACCATCCATACATTGGTCAGTCCAGATCCAATCATATGTTCTCCTATGGCCTTAAGGAAGTTGATTGACAAGTTAAGTCCTCCTAGGCGAGGTATTCATCTGTTGTTCTATTCTGAAATTGCCCACTTTAACTCTTTAAGTCTGCAGTACAAGTAACTGTTCCTGACCAAAATGTTAAGATATGACAATGCATTTGTATTCAAAGTATCAAAACGTGTGCAGTAGCGAGGACTATTGGGAAATACCCCGCAGCAGTCTGTTGTTCCTTTGATGACAGTGACTGATTGAACACTGGCCAAGAAGTCTTCATGTCTAAGTTTTGACAGTGCAAGAAGAAAGCTAGATCCGTAGCCTTTGCTTGTCTAGCATACTTATGCTCCTCTCCAGATTTTCCAAAGCATGATTAAGCAATGGGTGCTGAAAAAGTTGACTTGAATGTCCTATGAGTAATCCAGAGAGGATGTAGCTCCATCAGGGCATTTGGCACATTTAATGTCTGTCTAGTAGACACCTCTATATCTTTAACAGAATCATCAATTGGTTGGCCTCTCTGCCATGCTGCCATTTGTGTTGCATGGGAAGTATTCTTCCCGTCAAGTGTTTCATCCAGGATATCAATGTTATCACATGTGTAGTGGATGAATTTATCTGCCACAATGTTTGTTGGAATAATGGCACCACTCTCTTGGTTCAGTGTTTTAGAGTGCTCTCAGCTAAGGAGGATCTGGACTTGAATGACTTGCCTGATTGAATAGTCATATTAGGTCTTTTACCCAATAGCTTGATGAAGAGTACAAGCAAGACTGACATGTTTCGGAGTCCATTTTTTGCCATCACTGACACAATAAACAAAGACTTTAGCCTCATTCAGAACTCTTCTTTGAGGAAGTTTTTCCTTGCCACCAATTCCATCATCTTCAAGAGATGTCTGGCCACTAACAACCAGGCTGAGTAGCATGTATAGACTATCTGGAATGTATGCAATAGTATCTGATAGAATATGTAAAATATGTCTGAACATTTTTCAAAATTTACGTTATATGTAATATCATGGTGCCATCTAGCGATTTCTGGACAGTTTTCAGAGAGCCAATAGCAACTTTCAGTGATTTTTTGGAAACACTAAATACTTCACATTATGCAAAGTATTTCTAAAATACTTGCATCAATTTTCTTAACCATATAAACACACATAGGCAACAAATATCTTATTAGAAAAGCTAAATATTTAAAACGTTTAGGCTAACACCTAGCCTACAATATTAGCATTATTAGCATTCTAGAAGCTATTTTATACTTTTTAAAATCCTCTATAGTAGATACATTCATCAACAAACATTAATGGGACACAAAATGTTAGAAAAGAGCATTTATTTCCAAGTACAGCAATACTTGGTAAAAATGCTCTGTCAAAAATAGCGTATTTTGGCAGCCATTTTGTTTTTCAAATTTAACTGTCAAAACCTCAAAATTCAGCTTGGGAACCAGTCTAGTTGAATTCAGCACACTTAAATTATGTTAAGTACATAGGTTCCCAACTTTTACTAAAAAATGCTTCTAACATTCACAAATATGAAAAATGTGTCTAGACTAGTACCCTTTTTGACCATTTCCTGCACAGTGTCCCTTTAAAGGACCAGTTCAGTCAATTTCAATATGCTGTTGTATTGCTCACGCTACCCTTGACTTGTCAGTACCCGGTGATGCCACATTTTTCGGCTAAGCCCTTTCCAAGATATGAGCTATTTTAATGGGGGCAGCGTTTGTTTACATTTATTATTTTTTTTAACATAGGCCTACTCCAAATATTTTCCCAAAAAGGTACCTCTGTTTGCTAGTTGTCTGCTGATGTTGTAAAACCTTTAGAATGTTTTTGGGAATAAATAAAAATGTTTTTTTTTTAAATGTAAACAAAGCGCTGCCCCCATTACATTGACCAAGATCTCGGAAAAGGCTGAAGACGAAGAAAAAAAAACTCAGGTACTGACAAGTCCAGGATAGTGTGAGCATTACAACTGCATGTTGAAATTGACTGAACTGATCCTTTAACACCTTCCAGTGTGTGTTTGGACCTTATGCCTCTTTTCCACTGTCGGTTTTCTGGTAGGCCTACAATAGCCTCGCGAGCCATCCTACGTACTTCCGCCAAAGGATTGGCTCCACTACTGTAGTCTGGCCGTGCTTCTCTGTGGAGTGCTTGCAGCAGTAGAATTTTGATTGCAACGCCCCCCCAGAAAACAGCCAATAATCGAATACGCCCCCCACGTGGGGACGAAAGGGGGAGAACGCTCGTGACAATGACGTACACATCTGCGCCAGAGCCATTGGTCTGCGCTATGTTGTTGTTGAGTAACTGCCAGCGATTGGGTGAGAGGTGTCCAATAATTTCAAACTATAACTGAGTGCAAACTTCCTGCTTTCTACAATGCTTCAGAGCAAACAAATGCCAGACCATAAATACGAAATGAAATGGTAGTATTATGGGATGGTCAGGACCAGGCTAGGCCTACAACTCTATTTGGTAGAAGAAGATACTGCACACTCTTGTCCATTGTGCTGCAATTTATTTACAAAACAACGTTTCGGCCTGTATGGCACGACTTGCCCGACACTTTTTTGCTTTACAATTGAGCTTTGTCGTGCCTA
Organism: Engraulis encrasicolus; assembly: GCF_034702125.1. Taxonomy (NCBI): domain Eukaryota; kingdom Metazoa; phylum Chordata; class Actinopteri; order Clupeiformes; family Engraulidae; genus Engraulis; species Engraulis encrasicolus. Next base: position 3,490,530 of record NC_085862.1, read on the forward strand.
TTCGAAAAGCAAAAAGTTTCAGCAGAGTCACGCTTTGTCGAGCTGTAGGCCTACCAGAAAAACTGGCAGTGGAAAAGAGGCATGAGTGTTGAATTGCGGTAGCACTGCATTTGAAGAGTTCAGATGCAAACCCCCCTAACTCCATTTCTAAAGACCTGCACTTCTATATTTTTAGAGAACCCCATTGTTGGGTTTGGTTTACATTCATGTACTTGATAATACATATAAATAGTTATATTACATAAATAAAATAAAAATATGCAATTTTGATAGCTTTGTATTAAATAAAAATGAATTAAGATTATTTTCTGAAAAGGCACTTAGGAGCTTTTGCATCTGAACTCTTCATTTTTTTTTACTGCGTAGTAGTTGTGTAAGAATATGGAAACGTAAAGAGGGTGGTCAGGATGGTGGGGGGGGGGGGGTTGGCGGGGGGTCAGGGCAAGGGTAAAGTTTATGTGCAGTTTAAAGAGTGCAATCTGTTACAGCCATTCCACATTGAAGTAAGGGACGCCCGTGGGAGCTCTGTCCAACCAAACTCTTTTCAAGCCCTCGACTCCTCGACTAATTCAGGACCTACGTGGAAAAAAAAGAGAGGAGAGAAGAGAACTGCCATGCCTCCTCTCAGACATCTTTGGCGCTTCCAAATGTTTGGGCTCCTTTGGGGTCCATGAAGGAAATGAATGATGTGATTTTTCAAAGGACCTTGTCGAAATCTTAGCCATTTTGGAGACCTTCTCGACCCAGACTCACTTACAAAATCTTGTTTCAATTAGAAACAGTGAGTAGGAAACCAGTTTTTCTTTTTCCTTCCATCAGCCTTTCCTTCTCTTCTTTCCTTTCCCTTTCCTTTCTTTTCCTTTCCTTTCTTTTCCTTTCCTCCAAACTGTATTTTGGCTTAAAGTCTCATCTCCAATGTTGTCGTCATGACGACATCCTAAATCAAACCACATGCAAGAGGATAATTTCATTTCAGTATTTATTTAGTTGTTTGTGTCGTGACCAAGGACAATAATACTCTCTGTGTTTGTTGTTACTCCACTACATCCAACTAATCATGGCAGAATCGGATGGAAACGTACTGTAAGGGGTTGTGAAGAAGACAGCTGTGCATGCACGCAGGGACATACGCCAGGCCCAAGGCAGAGTCTTCTGAAAGCTCCCCCCCAACCCCCTAATGCAGTGGTTCCCAACCTTTTTCTTCAGGGACCCATGTTTTACTATTGTAAGTTTTGGTGACCGAATCGCGCAAGCGCCCACACGAGAGGGAGTCACAAGATGCCCGCTATTTCCTGCGAAAACTAATTTTAGTTATTTTATTCCTCAATTCGTTTTTGGTCAAATGTACGTGTATATATGTTTAATGTAGGCCTAGGCTAGCACTTACATGTTGTTGCTTCTATGCATATATTAGTTAAATGCTTTGTCATTTATTCAACATGGGCTATATATATTTAAAATGAAACCCCTTAAAATCAAGAGGGCTCCGCGACCCTCTGTGGATCTTTGGCGACCCATAAGTTGGGTCCCAACCCATAGGTTGAGAACCACTGCCCTAATGTAATGGTACCAGGGCTTTAAATTACTGTAACACCAGCCAACTGGCCAAATGATGGTGAAATGTGAGTGTGGTTGGTAGATAAGATAAGGACAACTCACCACCAGCCAATTTGACCCATGTCATGAATGGGAATGTATGTTTGGCTAATAAGTTTAAAGAAGAAAAATCTGCACTCACAAATGACGTCTCATTATTTATTTATATTACCACCATGTCCAAAAGCAAACGCGTTTCAGCTATCAAGCCGTCATCAGTGCGCACTGATGAGAAAGCTTGATAGCCGAAATGCGTTTGCTTTTGGACATGGTGGTATAAATAAATAATGAGATGTAGTTTGTGAGTAGTTTGTGAGTGCGGATTCTTCGGATTTTCTTCTTTGTGAGTGCGGATTTCCCCCCCCCCCCCCCCCCCCATCTCCCTGGGCCCGGGACAATTGACCCCATTGCATCCCCCCTCAAATATTGTACTATGGACCCAATTCTGGACACACACCCCCACCCCCACCCCCATCTCACTGGGCCCGGGACAACTGACCCCTTTGCCCCTCCTTTTGTCAACTTCTCTACATACAGTGATGATCTTACTGTAAGAGATGCCATGGATCTGACCCACCTGTGCTCTGCTGCTCGGCCAGACTGTTGTAGGCTCGTTTCCCGCTCCTCTCCGTCTGTCTCCACTTCCTCAGCTCCAGTTTGTCCCACATCATTCCTGCACGCATTACAAAAACATCATTCAACAACCACCACAGTACAGTACAGTCTCTCTCTCCATCGCCTCCTTCATGTAACCTGTTGTAGTTCTCAAACTTTTTCCATCATTCACCCCTTCATAGGGTCTGGATGCTTCCGAGCCCCCCCAAGCAACAGCAGTACGCGCGCAGACTGATTTTGTGATTGCCACCGCGCAGAGTCAAAGGACAGGTGGCTTGTGAGATTAAACAAAGAGGGACTGCAGTCGAATGCAGATGTGTGTTCATTTCCTATGCTATTCAAATTCATGACAATTAATAGGCCTAATATAATGTTGGTGAGGGCTTTAAACTTATTGACTTATTGGCGAGACAGGAAATCATTTCCTTGGGAGAAAAAAAAAATCCAAACTCAGATGTAACACGCCCCCCCCCTGAGATGCCTCCGCGCCCCCTCAGGGGGGCTTACGCCCCACTTTGAGAAAGAATGATGTAACCTGTTGTGGCTTGTCTCTATAGATTAACCACATGTATGTACAGCACGGTAAGTAGCAGCTCAGCCCTTTATGAGAATACAACATGTGCATTCCTATTAGTCATTCGGCGGCGGTATGAAATCACCAGTCGCGGGCAGGCCCGGCCGGCGGACATGTTCCCAAGCCTGCCTGCCTGCCTTCCTGCCTTAGGGTGTGTGCGTGCAAGCGTGTGTGTGTGTGTGTGTGGGTGAGTGTGCGTGTGTCTCCGAACGCGACTGGAGTACCTCAAAATGGTGCGTGAGTCAGTGTTGAGAAACAGGCACAAGTGCAGAAAGAAGAGCGAACACCCGATCTTCTGCTGCTGTCCCCAGGGTGTCTAGTGAGTCTACATCTATTCTATGCTGCCTTTTTTGTGCTTTTTTTCCCCAACTCTTGGCCTTGTCTGGTCTGGTCTGGGCACCCACCAGAGTGTTTGCATGGAAAGCTGGCCAGCGCGGCCTACTTAGAGGACACTGCTGCTGTGTGGGTTGAAGGTCTGGATGGAGTCCACGTTGCCAGATGTGCGTGCCGTGCCGTGCGTGAGGCCGCTTGGCTGCATGGAGCAGCGGTTCTTAACCTGGGGTGCGGGCACCCCCTGGGGGTGCGCCAGAGATGGCAGGGGTTGCGTGAGATATGCGTGCGTGAGGCAGCTGAGGAGGCTGCATGGAGGACGGTCGGCATACGATCCGATCCCTTCAAAACAACATGTACGTAACATAGCGCCTGCTTTACTACTAAAATAACACCAGCCAACCGACCAAATGATGGTGAAATTTGAGTGTGGCTGGTAGACAAGATAAGAACAACTTACCACCAACCACTTTGACTCATTAGGTTTAAAGAAGAAAAATCCGCACTCACAAATGCAGCATACGATCCCTTCAAAACAACATGGAGGACGCTGCGTACGATATGATATGATCTCTTCAAAACAACATGGAGGACGCTGCATACGATATGATATGATCTCTTCAAAACAACATGGAGGACGCTGCGTACGATACGATCAGAGAGAGTAGAGAGAGAGAGGTTCCATTGGCCCATTGTTTCCGGGTTCTATTATTGCAAGGGGGAGGAGGGGGAAATCCCCCTTTAGGCAGACCTAAGGACTGTTCTATTCAATGCTAGGAGTATTATGACACACCCCTTTAGGCAGACCGGAACCTGGTCATGTTAGGTGCCCATAGCAAACTTTTACATTGGCATATCTCTATTAAAGAATCTCTGATATGATCCCTTCAAAACAACATGTACGTAACACAGAGCCTGCTGAGTGACCACCGCCAAGGCTGGTGACAGCTTTTGAGGGGCCCGGGACAAAGGCGATTCCAATACATGCAATGTAATGAGGACACACTTTTGGGCCCCCGTTCTACCTGGGCCCGGGACAGCAGACCCTTGGTCGACCCCTGTGTCTCCCTGACCGCTGAGGGGCCTCGACAGAGGGAGTATGGGGGACAAAGGGGTCTGCTGTCCCGGGCCCAGGGAGAGAGGGAGGCGCAGACTTGGGTTCTCATGGCCCTACCGTGGCTCTAACGGAAGTGTTTCTCAACGGGGGCGCTACAGCCCCCCAGGGGGCGTTGGGGAGTCCTAGGGGGGGTGTTGAGAAGGAACCAACTGAGTGGGGCGGGGCTTAGTTACCATTGGGGGCATTAGTGTATTTTAATTTTCATTACCGGGGGGGCGTTGTCAGTCTTATGATGCCATTAAAGGGGGCGCTGGGAGGCTTGTGATGAGGCCAAGGGGGCGTTTCTTCAAAAAAGGTTGAGAACCGTGGCTCTAACGGTAGGGCACTGGGCTGCTACACCAGTGACCCGGGTTCGATTCCGGCCTGGGTCCTTTGCCGAACCTTCCCCCATCTCTCCCACACGTTTCCTGTCAAAATCTCTCTCTCTCATAAAAATTGAAAAAAAAAAAACATTTTTTTTAAATACTTGGATTCTCATCCCATTGTATGCAATGGGTGGGGGGCCTTTCCAATGACTTTGTCCTGGGCTCAGCCAAAGCTGGCGGCTTCTCTGAGCACTGTCACCGAGAAGAAACCTATCCTGTCTCACTCACCCCCAACCCCCCCCCTCATTCCCACTGCCTGAGGCACAACTTTGTCCACTTAAATCAAGGTCTGCTGCGTTGCACATGTGGAAATGCTGTTTGATAGAGTCGCATGCCCGGGCCTTTCCCACACAATGACCTCTGCCGTGACCCCTCTTGTTTCCCCTTCCCATGCGAGCCAGGCGAAATTGAGAACAAAAAATGAGCTCGACAAAAAGAACGAAAATGAGCTTGGACACACATGAAAGAGAGGCCATGCTGGAGACTGGAGTCAACATGTAGGCCTAGGTGATGCGTGCTGCAACTGGTTGAGCCTTGGACTGCAAATGATGTTTGTGTGGCTCAAGCGAGGCCAAGGCCGCGGTGGTGACATGAGCGCTTTGTAGTGCTCATAATCAGACCGCAGGCGAAGATGCTGTCTTCTTATAGTTGCCAAAGGACTTACTTCCTTCAAAAAAAAAAAAAAAACGGGAAGACAACTCTATTAAATAACGAGAAGGATGTGTGGAGATAATTTGAACACGGCCAAGATGTGTGAGCTGGGCGCCCATCTTTTTATGAGCGACATCTCCAGTTGACGCTGCCAAAGCATATTTCTCGCTTCAGTAATAGCGGAAGGCCTTGACCATAAATCAGCATCATATGTGTCTGTCCTCCTGGTCAGTGTTGCCAGATTGGGCGGGTTCCCGCCCAATTGGGCTACTTTGGATGAGCGTCTGCGGGTAAAAATGGGAAAAATTGACCATTTGGCGTTTTCTTCAGCCGTTTTTGGCCCATAGAAGTCAATGTAATTTGTTGAATTTGGGCGGAATATAGCGCAATTTGTCGTTTTTTGAGAAGCTTTTGGGCGGGATTTGGTCTGACACATCTGGCAACCCTGCTCCTGGTATGGAGATGATGATTCTCGCTACGCTCATGTCAGTGGGTACTTATTTTAATTATGAGCTTGTCAGCAAAGGACTTGAGCTGCCAGATTGGTCATCTTTCATAGTCTGTAAGAGTGATAAAGTGGCCCGCACACTAGGTATGAGCTCCAAAAAATATAAACTTTATTTCGGGGGCGCTGTGGCACAGCACGCTAAGCCCCCCACATTTGGGCTTGCATGCCCACGGGGACCCCGGTTTGAGTCCGTCCGGGGTCATTTCCCGATCCCACCCTGATTCTCTGTCCCACTCACTTCCTGTCACCATCTCGGACTGTCCTATCAAATAAAGGCATGAAAGCCCCTAAAAACACACACACACACACACATATATATATATATATATATATATATATTAAAAATCCTTTATTTCATTATGCAAACGGCAATGTTTTGATCCACCAGTGGGATCTTCTTCAGGCCTTAGGAAGCAAAACGTTCGCGATTGCATATAATGAAATAAAGTTTCTATTTTTTGGAGCTCATAACCAGTGTGTGGACCACTCTATGACACTGTCCACCACTTTTATCTGGCACCTGGATTATTGTTTTGTGGAGTGGATGTACGCACCCCAACCTCCAAACGTCATAGTCTGTAAGTGAAAAAAATTATTAAAAATGTACAACCCAGTTTTGTTTGGTGTGAGCGATCCATTCACCCTTATTCTGTCACAATCTGTTCATGGAATGTTGTTCACAACACAAGCAAATCCAATTTTCCTCAGAACTCTATTTTCCTCCTTTCCTCCTTTCAGCAGCAAAGCAGTTTTTGGACCCCAGGCTTCAGACTTCAAACTTCAAACACTCATGCAGGGTGAAGGTCTTTCATCTCTCTACTCTGCAGAGTGATTCATGCACACACAGCACAGTCTGCTGAATGGATTAATCAGACGGCTCTTTACTTTCCAGGCCTGGACTGGTAATCTGGTATACAGAAAAGGAAGAAAGGAGTCGCACACTGGAGCTGAATGCAGAATCAAAAACTGTATTAAACAAAGCCGAAAAAAGTAAATAAAACCGACAGACAGGGGACAAACGTTTCGGGTCTAGCCCCGAAAAAGTAAATAAAACCTTATATTTACTTTTTTCGGCTTTGTTTAATACAGTTGTTGATTCTGCATTCAGCTCAAGTGTGCGACTCCTTTCTGCCTTTTCATTATACTGCTCTTGGAATTACGCACCGAGCGATACGCTCAGGATAAGACATTGGCGCAGACGCCACCCCACCATTACTAATCTGGTATACAGGGCATTTTCCCGGTGGGCCAACAGTCATCAGGGGGCCAATGCTTTTGTTTGTTTTCAGTTTTTCACTCAGAGACGTTGGGGCGGCCCATCGGTTTATCTTTAAAGCAGTGATTCTCAAACTTTTTCAGACCGCGGACCATTTTGTCCCCCCAAAAATGTTCAGGGACCACCTGACAACTGAATTGACAGTTGACGGGTGCTATTTCGACATTAATTTTGATGCAGATCACTTGCTTTTTATTCGAAATTACAAGCCTGTCTTATTGTGGTGAAAATATGACTTCAGACATGTTTGGCTTTGTAATGATGTTACATATATAGTCTTCCGCTACCTGAGTTCTGTCACGGACCACCAGTTGTCCCCGGACCACACTTTGAGAATCACTGCTTTAAAGGTACACTGTGCAGGAAATGGTCAAAAAAGGTACTGCAACTATGTTGCTCATTGGAACTGGGCTGCCTTTGCCAAATTTGATCTTCTCTAGTATGGCCCAAGTACAGTCATTTTTGCAGCTAAAAATGACTATTTCTGGAAATTCAAAATGGCGGATCATGGAGAAGATCCCCCTTTTCATGTATGAAAAGTGCAATTTTCCCAGTCATAATGAATACTTAGAATTTGATGGTGGTGGTAAGTATTCATGAAAAAGGTAACATTAGTGAATGCTGGAAATAAACAACTACAAATCACAGTGTCCCTTTAACATACAGTGGTCAGAGCCATAATTGTGGAGTGGGTTTTTTTCGGTGAGGGGCTGGTCTATGCCAGAAATGCCCGGGCTTGTTTGAGGGCCGAGCCCAGCTCCGGCTCTTTCCATACTTGCTGCTTTTGAAGGCCACCATTGTCTACGACGTAAGAAGGTCGTTTTCCACCCTTCCTTTCCCTTCCTTTCCTTCTCCATTTGATTCACTGCTGCTGATGAAATCCCTGCTACTGTCATCTGACATTACTTAAGGGGTTTATTATGGAGTTTTGCATTATTCCAGCTGCATGCACCAGCCATGGCATCGGATTATGTAACGATGGCTGCGTTGTGTTTTTGTGCTTAGTTTCACAGATTACAGACTATCGATACAAGAGTTTTTCAGGGGGCGTTTTTTTAAGCTTTTTTTGGGGGGGGGGGGGGTGTTGTGAAGTGGACATCTTGGGAGGGGGGGTGCTCTCAATTGCTTTAATACTGGGGGGCTTATGATGAGGTCATGGGGGGCGTTGGGAGGCTGATGACGGGGACAAAGGGGCGTTTGTTCCAAAAAGGTTGACAACTACTGATCTTTACAGTGATCTATAGTTAGAGTTCCGTATAATACACATTGATCTACTTTTGAGGGCCAATAAACATCAACATCCGAGTATAGCATCTGAACTGAATTAAGGAGAGGCTGACTTGACTCTATTGGCTGATCACACAACCGGTTGGCGGTGCATGTGGTCAGTTTTAAGATCTTATAAAGGCACTCGCCAGAACATCTCTGAATTTCAAGGTCGTTTTTACAACGAAAAGACGAGAAGGACATTTATTTCGAAATTCCATGCTGTCGTCAATCAAGGTCTGTTCTGGGTTGAAGGCCACAGATTAACTTGCCTCAGGAAGAGGAAGAAAGGCATGACTTAATGGTGTTAAGTATGTCTATTAAGGCCTTGGCCATCGCTCTTTGCCTGATGAAGACCTGAAGGTCGAAACGTTGCTCTATTAAATACACAGTAAGACAAGCAGTGTCGCGGACTTCTTTTTCACTTGGATTTACTCTCATTGTCCTGCACCTGGCCCATCGGGTGGGATGTGCACACATCTACTCCTCTGAACTTGCCATCGCTCAAACCATTAAAGGCCTCCACACACTAGCCTGATTATCATCGACTTTCAAATCTCCTCGAGACTTGGTCTAACCAAGAGCATAACAATTAACATTTCCCAAACCACATGGTTGACCCTCCTCCTTAGGTTTGCTAGTGGTTGACTGGTGTCCGACAAAGTGGGTGGAGTTTCCTATTTTCCGGGAGACCAGAAACGATATTTACATTGCTCTTTGCCTGACTAGAAGCAACGCCTACGGTGTTGCGTCACTAGGAGGGCGTGGCTTGGCTAGTGCACTATTGGTTTCACCACAGCAGAGCATGGATAATCAATGGGTGGCTCCGATGAAATAGAACTCGTCCCTAATCGGTGGCCGGCCGTCATCCGCGGACATCGGCGCCGGTGTGCGGGGTTGTGTTGAAAACAGTGGATTCAAACGTTGCCAGATAAGAGCAGTACTCCGCACTTTGTCGGAACCTTTGTGCAGAGGGCACGATATTAGAAAAATATGCGATATATGATAACATGACTGTATACTAGGGCTGCACAATTAATCGAAAAATAATCAAAATCGTGATAAAATAGTGAAATCGAACTCATGATTTTAATCGGGATTTAATCGTGACCTACTTTTGAGAGCGTCCTTGAAGCAAAAACATAATGACAGGCTGGTGTTTCTGGTCAGAAATCTGTCCACTTAAGTTTCATGCTATTGCCTTTACATAATTATTACAATTCATTTTATTTTGCTCATCCTGTATGTAATTCATTCTTGGTTATATTTCATCTTGTTATAATTTTCAAAAAATTTCGTGATTATGATTTTGACCAAAATAATCTTGATTATGATTTTTTTCCATAATCGTGCAGCCCTACTGTATACTGTATATCGATATTACCCGCGATATTTAATACATACATATGAGTGATTCTACGAATCGGCGGCGCTTTCAAGTCCATGGATTTTATTTGCCAATTCCACTAACTATTAACTGCATCCGATGATGTTTTGGACATTAGCACACATTTATCTTTCATATAATACAGAAAGTGGAGACATGGCATTATTTCCCTCAGCAAGAATGAATATTCAACACTGGTTTTGGGCGTTTTCATGCCGTCCTGTTTTCCAAATGTCAAATTCAGTCTTCATATTAGCATGTAAAGATACTTGTTTTGCCCAAGACGATTGCAAATGTTGATTCACAGTAATCATCACAATATGACAAAACTGTCAGAAAGACCACTGTCCTTTCCATTATAAATGAAATTTGCCATTTTGTGTGTGTCCACGAAAACTGTGTTAACTGTGTCACGGTCTGAAACCCCCTCCTTAAATCAGTAATGGTTCGGTCTTAGGCCATATGAATAACATCACGTGATGTCATAACCTCTTTGGCAGGATATGGGAAGACTTTATGGAAAGTTTTGAGCTCCATCCTTCCATAATTTAATCCATTCTTTTTCATGTTCTCATAGTGGGAAAATTGCTTGTCAACTGTGTTATCAACATATTCATAAGAATCTGAATTAGAAATCACATGTAGAAAAACACAGACAAAGCATACAAATACATGAATTGATTAAGGTGTTGTGGTGGAACTTCTGAGGTCCTCAGTTAGCACAATACCATAAAAATGGCTGAAATGTCAACCGTGTTACCGTCATTGGTGTTACAATTAGCTATGTCAGTCAGGGTTGCCAGATGAGGCTGAAAAAATGTTCAAAACCCGCCTAGAAGCACAAAATCCCGCCCAGTTCTATTGATTTCTATGGCAAAAAGTGGGCGGATTTTTCTGATGAATGACATTTTTACCCTGCACACGACCCTCCTAAGCAGCCCAATTGGGCGGGAACCAGCCCAATCTGGCAACACTGATGACAGTTGAGGAGGAGTATGTTTTTGCCAATTTATCTCCATATTGACAGACAAACAAACAAAAAAATAATTTGTGTTCTAGGGAGATGGGTTTGTCTGCTCTGTTTTTTCTCCTAAAAAAGTGCAGACTTGTTCCCCTGCACTGTTGACCGTAACACAGTTGAGTAACACGGTTGACTGTTTTGAAAGTGTTTTTGAGCTATTGATCCCTTGTGTGTTGGAAAAATCCTATGAACAGACACTAGGGATTATCTCTGGAGAAGGAAGTCTTGTGTAAGGAGGGTGACTAAATTCAAATCAGACGTTACAGGGATTTATAATGAAAAATGTGTCAGTCTGTATCACAGTGAATCATAAAATCCTACTTATGAAGCTCAACCATCACATTTTCTATATCAGTTGCTGAGATTAATGACAACATTATTGCTAAGGGACATAAGCACGTATGTTGTTTCAACTCTGTAGTATTTTTATATATGTTTGAAATGACATAGTATTTGTCCATAACACTGTTGACAAAATAATCAAGCAAATGTTCGTTTCATTAGAGTATTTATCAAATGATTTAGGATTAAGCTTGGCAATTTGTTTATTTGGAAACTTAAATATATACACTATGTAAACATCTAGGTCATTTAGTTGAAAAAAAATACTGATAATTGACATTTTGCTTTGCCAAAAGCGTAGGCGAATCGTAGAATCACTCATATATTTTCCCCTCTCTACTTGCCATTCTACACTTCATCATGTATGAAACAACTGAGAGAAATGTTTTATTGCCAACATTATTTTTTATTAGGAAAAAGCATGGCTAATATACAGCATCAACTTAAAATGTCAACATTTTTTAATGCATTTTTTAACCTTCTCACCAAATTTCCTGTTATTAAAAATTAAAAACTGTTTGCGATACGTGCACAACTTTTGCGATACGTGTATCGCAAGCCGTGATATCGCGATATCGATACATTTTCGATATATCGTGCAGCCCTACTGGGGACCCGGGTTTGATTCTGACCCAGAAGTTATTTCCTGAATCCGATCCTCCCCACCTCTCTATCCCACTCATGTCCAGTCAGGCTCAAAACTGTCTGAATAAAGGCTTCAAACCCCAAAAATTCCTTTGGCTTATTATGGATAAGGTTGATAGTATAGACAGGCACACTTATCGGTTTTAAGAGTGGTGGATTTTTCTGGTCTATGTTGCAACCAATAGACAATGAAAGGTTAATCAAAATAATTGGTAATGCTTAGTCCATCAATCATTGAGGCAGACGTTGAGGAATTCTGACAGAGTCTTTGCATACAGCTGTTACAACATGTTGCCTATCCAGAGTATTATTCTTAGCATAGTATATTCTCAGCAGGACGGGTACCTGACACGCTCTCCTCTCTTTATTATGACAAATGGGATAAATATAGTTGGGTCTCTGCTCTGCTCAGCTTAGCTCAAAGAAGCGCATACTCAAACATGACTGTTATGGAGTCGTCCCAAGTGGCAGAGCAGAGGCATGTCGGTAAGAGAGGAATGGCGGTACGGTAACCGAATCCTCCTGCGCTGCTGTCTGTCGCCTGGCATCTGAAGTATCGGGGTTTGGTGGAAACAATAAGTTAGAGAGGGGCTGTGGGTATGTACTGTATAGTGATGGGATTTTCGGCTCTTCTTTGAGATGCGGTTCTATTGGCTCTTCTTACTATGGGAAGCCAGCTATTTTTGCTCCCAAACGGCTCCCTATATATATGTCTACATTATTAATACATTAATAGTTTTAATTTTATTTTACAACATTTTGTTCCATTATTGACATTGTGAAGCACTTTGGGCAGTGTATGCTGTGTAAAAGCCTTTATGATTAACACTTTTACTATAATCAGTCGTTAAATAATGACCCAACATACCCAAATATAAAGTAAATTTACTATGTATTTCTGATCATCCCAAGTGGCAGAGCAGAGGAATGGCGGTATGGTAACCGTATCCTCCTCCTGTGCTGTCTGTCGCATTGGCATCTGAAGAATCGGATGTGGTGGAAACAATAAGTTAGCGAGGGGCTGCAGGTATGTACTGTATGTATGTGAGTGTGCCTCTCCATCACAGCTCCCTGCTCTGCTCACGTCCTCCTGGGAAGACGGCCAGGGGCGCTGATAGCTTTCGCTGGGACCAGGACAAAAGTCATCTGAAAGGGCCCCCTTACCCAATGCATACAATGTAATGGGGGCGAACAATTCTGGGCCCCTATCTCTCTGGGCCCGGGACAACATACCCCTTTGTCCCCCTCTGCCAGTGGGTCTGAAGACGGCCTTCAGTGTGTGCCTGCAGGCAGGATGGAATGCAGCCTCCGTTATCCCTCCACGTCCTCAAGATTGATTGCACTACGATTTACCTGTCAAACATTCCTCACAACCTTGCCCTGTTTTTGACAGCTCTGTTTCTTGGATGCCAGATTGGCCTTGCTCTGGTGTGGTGTCTGTTTTTCCCTTCCCTTATTGTCTACATATTTTGTGGTCTAGTTTTCCTGACTTGAACAGGGCCACTAACAAGGCAAAGTTGAGCCAGTGCGTTTCTATTTATGATGGAAGCTTTTTTGAAAGGCATTCCTCTTTGCATTAGAGCATTCAGGAGAGAGAGAGAGAGAGAGAGAGAGAGAGAGAGAGAGAGAGAGAGAGAGAGAGAGAGAGAGAGAGAGAGAGAGAGAGGGAGAGAGAGAGATTGCATATGTTGTGGAAGCCAGAGGTTTATAAAGACTGTGAAAAAACAGGCTTGCAATAACAGAGACCTCTGTCAGATTGGACAGATTGCTCAGCCAATTTTTTGTTTTGTTTTACAGTTGGCAGATACATGGCTTTTTCAACAGGTCTGGAAGTTGTTTAAATATTCCAGACACTTACTACAGGCAAACATCTCTGCATTATGCAACTAGCATAAACTGACGTTCATTGAGTGTTACACTGTTTATGTAGGCATGACGTGGCTTATGACAGCAAGTGTAATAACAGAGGTGCTAAAACAGAAGCGCACAATAATATTAAACATCCTTTGGTGTGCCAGATGGCTCTGAGATTTTAAAGAGTCGCTTTTTATGGGGACACTATATTAGAAACATTAATCTAAAGGTCATTCCAGTTGGCCAAAGAGTAATTCCAGTCATTATGAAAATGCATTTTACAGAGTCTATTTGTTGTTCAAATGAGTCAATTACCGCCACCACTATTACAGGATAATGGATGGAGTCGTGTTTGTGATTTACTGCCTTTGTTTGTGTCATGTGTCTGTGCTTGTGTAGGCTATATTTGTGCCACCAATTCCACCCTTTTTCAGGGACATGTGCCAGTGTTCTGTTTGGTGGTGTGTCTGCCACGTCTCCTGTCTTGTCCTGTCTGAGGTGAGATGTGGATTTGTAAGATGCTCCGCTCCAACCTTCCTCCCTCATCTCACTTCACTGTGCCCAGAACCTGGATATGATACCACTCAGACATTCCGGAACCCTCTCCCATACCAGAACCCTCTCCCATTCCGAAGCCCTCGCCATTCCAGAACTTTCTTCATCTGATTCCGTCCCATCTGTGCCTCATTAGCCTGTCCTGGTAAACTACTAAATACTGATGCGAATCAGCACCCGACTGAAAAACAAAATGAAAAAAAGAGCATTTTTGGAATTGAAGAACTGTATCTAGAAGCCCCGTTTTTTGTCTCCTCGGAAAGAATGTCCGCATTTAACCTCTCTCCTATACTCTCAAGTGATATCCTTTAAGAAAAAAACTGATTTGGGCTGGAAAAGCTTGAGTGTTTATCCCATTTAAGACTTGCAGCAGGCAGTCTGTGAACTGGTGTACCTTCAGGGACTTGATACCATCATCGACATGTTTGTTTTTCCCATTAACTTTGATCCCATTTTCTCCTCTATTTTCATTAGTCTGGTCGGAGATAAACTCTCCATCCCTCTCTCTCTCTCTCTCTCTCTCTCCATCCCTCTCTCTCTCTCAGTCTCTCTCCCCTATGGGAAACCACATTCTCCATCTGAACTCCTCTCGGCTGCGCGATAGGCATCTGGAGAGTTAGCCAATGAAATTGGAGGGGTAGGTGTTAGTGGTGTGGATCGGCACTGCCCTCACGATCCGATTCGATCACGATTCGGGAGGTAGATCCGATTCGATTCAATTCTATTAGATCCGATCCGATTCAATTCTACAATGCATTGCAATGCATTACATTTCTACTGAACGCAAAGCAAATGTTTAATCAGCCATGATGAGGCAATACAAGTAGTCAGATACTGAGCAACAATTTATTGGCTGTTTTCTGTATCAGTCTTGCAATGTTTTGAAGTGCTTGTATTTAATTTAACATTCATTTGCTCCCGAAATATCCATGGAAGTAATTGAAACTTAAAAAAATGCTGGTTCTGGAAGTTGCCGGATCGATTCTGGATCGTCCATGCCCCGCATCGATTCGGATCGCCGAATCGATCATTGTTAACACCACTAGTAGGTGTGGCGGCGAAGGGTGAGGGCTGGAGGTGTAGGATCAGAGAGGAGAGCAAGCATTTGCTTTCGCTGGAGTGAGGTGAGTGGCTTCTTCATTTGGGTTGGCCTGTATGGCCACCCACTCATACGTATAAGCCTCTTGGCTCGTTACCATGCTATTACTTTAGGGCCATCTTGGCTTGTAGCCTCTCTCTGCAGAATGGCTTGCTGGCGTGCCTGCTGCACGCTCTTGGCTGATACAACTCAACTGCCTCATAGCAACACTGACATGACAACAAAGATAGCCTTAAGTTACAGATTAAGACTCGGCCATTACAGTGTTGGTGGCAATTAGGTTATTACACGTGCTTTGACAAGGAGCTAAAGATAGCCTTAAGTTACACATTAAGACTCGGTCATTACAGTGTTGGTGGCAATAAGGTTATTACACGTGCTTTGACAAGGGGCTACAGACAGCTCCCCGGTGGCCATGGACTTTGCTACATTGCTACATATTTTATTATTATTATTATTATTATCATTTTACCTTATGTTTTATCTTAAAGGGACACTGTGCAGGAAATGGTCAAAAAAGGTACTGCAACTATGCTGCTCATTGAAACTAGGCTGCCTATTGCCAAATTTGATGTTTACATGAAAGTTTACTAAGTAATAAACAAATATTTTCTAGTATGGTCCAAGTAGAGTCATTTTTGCAGATAAAAATGGCCATTTCTGGACATTCAAAATGGCGGACCATGGAGAAGATCCCACTTTTCATGTATGAAAAGTGCAAGTTTTCCAGTCATAATGAATACTTTGAATTTGATGGTGGTGGTAAGTATTCATGAAAAAGGTAACATTAGTGAAAGGGCAGCATGAATTCTGAAAATAAACAACTAAAAATCTCACACAGTGTCCCTTTAACCCCTTAAGACGCGGCTTTATAGATTTGTTGTTATCAGTATGGTAATGACCAAGTCATGGTGCATTACTAAAGGGCCTGTGTTGTGTCATAGTATTGTAGTGCTATGGTAGTTACATTTCAATGACTATTACAGCTTGCCACTGGAGGTACGGCGCGCATTAAGGGGCTACTGTTTTAAATGTTCTTTGACTCTAATTTATTTCCTTCTTTCTTCCCTGTTTCCTTTCTTTTTGCATTTGTTAAATTTGTGAAGTACATTGAGTTGCACCTGTGTGTGAAATGCACTATATGCTCTGCAAATAAACTTGCCTTGCCTTGCCTTGCTTTACATTTGCTACATTGCTACATTGCTCTGCTATTTGGACATGTCAGGCTCGATTTTCCGAGTGACCTGCGCAGGCAGCACATCTGGGACCAGCTGCAGTAAGAGCCAGAGGCTGGACAGGACAAGTGATAAATTCTTGAGGAAACATCGAGAGAGCAAGAGGGCATCCGAAGAAGATGACAGAGAAGGACACACGTGGACAGGGGACGAGAGAGAGAGAGAGAGGAGAGAGAGACAGGGAAAGAGAGAGAGAGAGAGGGACGAAGCGAGAGAGAGGACAGAGGAAGAGAGACAGAGACAATGAGGAATGGAGCAAGTCAGACAAAGAAAGATAGAGATGCAAATGAAAGCAGAGAGAGGTGGAGAGGCATTGAGAGCATGCAAGGTGAGAGATTACAAGACCTGTGTGAAAATGTCTGTCCCCATTACTAGGGTTTGCACGCCAATAAATATCTACTGTTTATGCACATGTGGTAAGCAGTGAATTCTGTGTCCAAGCACCAAGAGTATGTCCAGCTATATAGCCTACTGCATTGCAAAGGCAACGTGCAACTATACCAACATTGAAACAGAAAAAATGCCTTCAAAGCCTTGGTGTATCAGGTTGGATATTGTACGAACTACAAGTCTGACATAGCAATACTGTGTCTCTAAAATGGGACACAGTTCGACCATAAAGCGTTGTCACAAAACGGATGTGTAATGAAGACCCTTTCAGTCTTCAGTCAAATTTTGATGAACTATGTAGTTACTGCACTTTGCCTTTGTATGGCAGTATACCTTTGAGGTGGAGTAATCTCCTCATGTTCCCCAATATCCCCCGGTCTGCATGGCCCTCGTGGTTATCATGATGTCAGGTCATTAGATCAGGGCTCTAGTTGTAGGGGGATGCCATCTAAAACAGGCCCTCCCTTCTTCACATATTGTGTTAAAATTGCACTTTTAACAACTTAATTTTCAACATTTTCTCAGGGGAGAAGCCCCCGAACCCCCAATAATCATAATCCATCTGACCACCACCCCTGCTTTTACAACTCGACCACTGCATAAGATCATACCAGAAAGTCAAGAGAAATGAACGCACATCAGTAGCGCAGGTGCTGGACCAAACAGCAGATAACTGAGAGGATATTGATAAAGGTCCACCACAACACTGTTCTACGCTCCCAAACAATGTTTAATGGCACGTTTTATACACTCAGTTCCTTGCACACTGGACAGAGCATCCGAAAAGTTGTGCCATTAAACTTTGTTTGAGAGCATAGAATAGTGTTGCAGACCTTTATATATAATTTCCTTATGTCATAGGATCATACTAAGGTCCATGCAGGACAGGACAGCTCACAGCAGCCATATCAGACTTCTTAAGGACAAACAGGTATGTAGAGGAGATGAGAAAATGGCAAATTTAGGAATGCAAATGAGAAGATATTTGTCAAGACACATATGAAAGGATTTGTAATCACAATAAAAAAAAGAAAAAAAAACTTGAAATCACATTTTTATAGGGATAGTAATGCAAAGTATGTAAATTCATCATTTCATCACTTTAATAAAAAAAATAATAGTTAGGCCTACTTTATTGGCATAATTTACATTGTGTTAATCTTAGTTGAAGATCAATTCAAACTTAAGGCACCTTTGTATTTATGGCACTCACAGAACAAGTTTATTGGTTTACATAATGTTTCCATCCAATTGATTTAATTATTTCCATTGCCCCAGTCGACTATTTAGTCAAAAACGTACAAGTAATAATAATGATGAAGTTGACTTACCTTGTGCATTACTGGTGGAGAAAAGGAAAGGCAAAAGTAAGGTCACCATTATTATGTCCCCCATGCTGCACATGGTGCCACTTGTAGTAAAATACTTCTTGAATGCCTCTTATTAAAATGTACTGCTCTTTAAGTCTGCTTTGAGAGAAAGTATAAGAACTCTGAGGAATAAAGTTAATGAAGATTGTGTCTGTGTCTCCTTTGTCTGTAAAGCAAGCACTGTCTTATGAGTAATAGGCTAAATGTTTCTGGGAGTAAGTTTTTAAAAGACTGGACCTGTGCAATGTTCTCCAATCCAGCCCACTGCTCCCTTGCCATTGGCCAACACACTTTCCCATCTGTGTCCCGTTTATCAAGTCCAATTCCCCGTTACACCCCACCCCACACACACACACACACACACCACCCCCTCACCCCACCCACCCCCACCCACCCCCCACCCCAGCAGAGAGCCTGCTACCAGGAGCCAGGGGTGGATGCTCACTCGCTCGCTCGGTGACTAAAAATACAGACAGCCCCCATTTGTATTTTAGTGAGGACCATGCAGGCACCATATGCTTTAGCGAGTGCCCCATTGAGGTGGCTGCTTTATAGACCTACTGAGGGCATTTCCCCTGTCTCTTCTCAGCAGGTGCAGCCATGCTCATTGAGACGGGACTTTTAAAGGCAGTCATCTGAAGTCAGGTGGCTGCATTGTAAAAACATTGCAGAAAGTTACATAAATGTAAAAAAGTAAGTTGCCATGCTGCCTTAAGTTTGTAAGTTAACTCAACTTGAGAATGCCTCGTGTTGAGTTAAGCCTCAAGTTGAGTGAACTTACAAACAGAGCAACTTACCTTCCCCCAGGGCTGGACCAGAGATTCTTTAGGTATATAGAGCTCGAAAGTCCCGCCCCTTAGTTCCGCGTTTCACGGGACCTCAGTTGACCATCTAACAACATGGTAGCGAGTAAATATCTTCTGATCTCAGTCATGATATGCGCTGGGCTCCAAATATGCTGTTTAAGAGGATAGATAAAGATTATTCAAGCAGAAGTATCAATGTTTTGTTCCGAGGCCGTCGGCATGAAAAATGTGAAGAAACACAGCTTTCTAAAAAGTTTAGGGGTTCATACGAAAAATTAGGCAAAAATATCAGAAACAACATATATGGAGCTCGTGGCACAACTCGAAAGGGATCGAAATGCCATTTTAATACCGCCATTGGATTACATGCTACGATTTTCGGCTAAAAACGCCGTTGAGGTCCCATGAAATCGGGGGAAGTGACGTCACTTTCGAGCTCTATAGAGATATGCCAATGTAATAGGTTCCTATGGGCAACTAACGTGACCAGGCTCCGGTCTGCCTAAAGGGACGTGTCATAATACTCCTAGCATTGAATAGAACAGTCCTTAGGTCTGCCTAAAGGGGGATCCCCCCCCGCCTTGCAATAATAGAACCCGGAAACAATGGGCCAATGGAACCTCTCTCTCTCTACTTTCTCTGGCTGGGCTGGGGCCACAAACTGACCTGGGCATTTTTGGCATAGACCAGCCCGTCACCCCCACCCCCATTCTACAATCACGATGGGCTCAGTCCACTGTATTTTAAGGATGCAACGATGGGCCACCCCATTGAAATTGTGGGCCAGTCTCTAAGGGGCACTTTGAAACAAACAAACAAACAAACAAACAAAAAACAACAGCGTCGGCCCCTGAGGACTGTCGGCCCACCGGGAAAAAGCCCTGTATGCCAGATTACCCGTCCAGCCCTGCCTTCTACGTAGAACAGGCTTGAGATGTTTTATAGTGTATTGCAGTCACCCCCTGCCAAAAGGATGTTCACTTTTTTCCACAAATGTGGATGTGGCTCAACCACCAAAAAAAAGTATGGATGTTTATTTGTTTTTGTTTACGGCTGAATTTCAAAATAGCCTGTGCTTGCTATACTAACTAACTTCCCAATCTTTGCATAAAGACATGCAGAACCTGGCCCTGCCGTGGCTTAATGGTAGGGGACTAGTCGACTACTTGGCCGACCCTGGTTCGATTCCCTGCCCAGGTCCTTTGCCAGCCCTTCCCCATCTCTCTCTCCCAACTTGCTTCCTGTCTCTGCTTCACTGTCCTGTCATATAAAACACCAATAAAGGCTTGTAAAGCCCCAAAAAAATACTTTAAAAAAAAGACATGCTGCACCTGTGCTTATGGTATGGAGTGCAGGACAGAGCAGATGATCCAGTGCTGGTTCTGTTTTTCTGTGTTTGATGAACGTTGATGAGGCCTACGTATACCATTTGATGAACGTTGATGAGGCCTATAGGATTTGATGTCGACGTCAATGAGGCCTATAGTACAGCAGAGTAGACTAGAGCAGTGGTTCCCAACCTTTTTCTTCAGGGACCCATGTTTTTACCATTGTAAGCTTTGGTGACCCAACTGTGCGAGAGCCAGCACGAGAGGGAGTCACATGATACCCTTTGTTTCCTGTGAAAACTCATTTTAGTTATTTCATCCCTCAATTCATCCTCGGTCAAATATAGAATAAATGTTTAATGTAGCACTTGCATGTATTCATGTATTCAACATGGGCTATATATGGTATTTAAAATTAAGCCCCTTAAAATCAAGAGGGCTTCGCGAACCACTGTGGATCTTTGGCGACCCATAGGTTGGGTCCCGACCCATAGTTTGGGAACCACTGGACTAGAGTATCAACGATAATCCACTCCACTGCCACGGAGGGAAGTGCAGTCATATTGAATTCCAGTAAACAAAACAGCCAAGTTTGCTTATGAAACAAAACGAGTGCTTATCGCTTTCAAATGCATCATTAGTCGTCTTAATGACGATCCCATAAAATCATAAGAGAGTTTTCATAAGCCAACCCCCCCCCCCCCCCCCCTCTCCCACACACACACACACACACACACACACACACACACACACACACACACACACACACACACACACACACACACACACACACACACACACACAAAAACACACACACACAGACTGTAAGTAACTTCCATGTTCCAACTTCCATTCTCCTTTTGATGGTCAAAAATAGGAGTGTGTTGAAACAGTCCGCAACATGATGGATTAAAATACATCTGAAGCTTGGAGGTATTCAATTCGGGCCATTCAGCAACTTTTGCAGACTGAATTGCATTAAGGAATCCAAAAATTCAGCCAGGTCAACGCTCCGCGGCGACCCAAATGAGTTTGTCAGAAGGTCACAGAAAAGACAGGAGTTGAGGACTTTTTACCGCTGGGCCCAGGGGCGGATGTAGCCATTTTGGGACCCTAGGCCAAATATAGACATGGGGCCCTCAGAAGTCATTCTTTAACACCTTAAGACACGGATTTATATATTTGTTGTTACCAGTATGGTAATGACCAAGTCGTGGTGCATTACTAAAGGGCCTGTGTTGTGTCATAGTATTGTAGTGCTATGGTAGTTACATTACAGCGTGCCACTGGAGGTACGGCGCGCATTAAGGGGCTACAACACGTCCCCAATTGGTATGGAAGGAGCGAGAGTGCTTTTTTATTGTTTTGTCTCATATATATCTTCAATTATACTTTACATTAGTGACAAATTAAAATCAGGCCTTCTACTTTATTGTGTGTTTACTGCGACTGGTGTAACAGTTGGGTGCCCCTATAGCAGCCGTGGCCTAGTGGTTAGAGAGTTGGTCTTTCAATCTAGAGGTTGCAGGTTCGAATCCCCCCTGACCTCTCCCTACATCTCCATCCATGGCTGAAGTACGCCTTGAGCAAGGCACCTAACCCCCACATTGCTCTCGGGACTGTAACCAATACCCTGACAAATAATAACTGGAAGTCGCTTTGAATAAATGAAAGTGTCAGCTAAGTGTAATGTAATGCCCTATGGAGGGCAGATTTGGTCAGGGCCCTAGGCAGTTGCCTAGGTTTGCCTAATGTTAAGTTCGCCTCTGGCTGGAGTGAGAGAGAGAGAGAGAGAGAGAGAGAGAGAGAGAGAGTGAGAGTGTGTCTCGAAAACCCAAAAAAACTGCCACAGCAGTCTGCCGAAACTCGCTCTGAAGTAGATTCTAATTATTCTGTTGAAAAAGTGGGTCACCGAGAGCGAGTGCAGTTATTGAGCACCAGAATATGCAACCAATTACCAATACCTTATATAGGGCTTTCCCCTCCAGACATCCTCTGAAGCAAGCCCACGACCAAAGTGCATTTTGAATGGAAATTCACCATCGAAGGCCAAACTCACTCGATCCAAGACTAGACTTAATACATGTCTGTGGAGCGGAGTGAGTCGTTTAGTTTTGCCCACATGGGTTTGCCAATGGTTTTCCACTGGTTTGCTCATAAGACCTCGAACATGTGGGTCTGTTTGTGAAACCCTCCAAACCCTAAATCTAATTTCACGACAGACAATTGAGGAAGTCATTACAATACGGGCATCCACATTTGGAAATGAAATACAATCAACAGCATCTGTAAATTACAAGTCTGAACGTTTATTTTGAGCAAACAGATTTTGAACTTAGGAGATACATAAGTCTCAATTTAATATGAAAAAGTAACATTTAAATCTATCAACAACCAGGAAAGTAACAAAGGGTAGCCATTCAGTTGGTGACAACATTCTCACCAGCAATTTTAAAAGTAATAAATAAATGCAAAAATGAAATGCAACAATGACACAAAATGTGAAGAATCAACACATCATTGTTTGCCCAAACATTGCCCAAAATATCCCATCAAAAGTATTAAATCATACAATGAATCCACAAGATACCATGACATCGTGAACTTATACATTTTCATTCATCAGCAACAGTAAGTACTTGGATACGTTCCATGTTTACGTGATGTTTTTAATTCCAAATGAATACATCTGAAACTTCTGAATGAAATTGAACTCTGTCAAGTTAGCATTACGCATTTTCATGAAATTCTGAATAAATGTCTGGGGGTCAGAAAGCATTGCCATTAAGTTCTGAATAAATGTCTGGGGGTCAGAAAGCATTGCCATTAAGTTCTGAATAAATGTCTGGGGGTCAGAAAGCATTGCCATTAAGTTCTGAATAAATGTCTGGGGGTCAGAAAGCATTGCCGTTGGACAGAGGATGTAGGCTGCACACTTGGTCTGCGTCATGGCCTCTTGCGTCGTGTAGCAGCATGCATGAAACAAATTGTTTTTAAAGCGGAATTAAAGTATAGTACATGATAGCGGAATACAGTTATTCGGGATGAACAATGGAATAAACCACCCACTTTATATGTAATAAAGTTGAATTCTGAATAACTTTAATTCCGAATTGTGAAAGTTTACATGATGTAATGTAACATGTTACATGATGTTTTCAAAGCGGAATTATTTTTTTATTTGGAATTCAACAGAGTTCCTTTTGAATTTAACGTACCATGTAAACAAGGCAGCTGAGTTCTGTGTTTGGAGCCACATCCTGACGCTGATGCTGTACAGGAGAAAAGCATTTCTTGCTCAGCGCCGCCCCTTACGGACATTAGCAGTGGCACAACTCCAGTGATTTATTTTGCCTTAAGTAGACGTTCCATCACTCCCCTGGACTGGGGAGATAGCGCAGCTGCATGTCATTAAATAAAGACACTTCATTTGAACCATTATGCCCACGCCATGGCAACCAGCTGACAAGAAATTAATGTAGGCAGGAAGTGTTTTTCGTTTCTTAAAAAAAAAAAAAAGTAATACAAAAAAAAGTAATTAACTTTACATAGGGACAACAACACACTCGGGCTAAGTTCCAACAGTTTCAACCTTCAAGCACAACATTAACTGAGAGTGTATTGGAGTATCAGCAACTGATGAGTGACAGTGTCATTTGTTTTCAGTGTCTGGGTGGTGGGTTCGAATGAAGCAATATTAAGAAATATTACCAGATTATTTTGTTTTTCAAGGCAAAGGGAATCCTCCTGAAACATTTTCCCCCTCAAGCAACATTGCACAACTCAGACTAACAACAGTTTCATTTTTTTTCTAGGACATTCTATCACTTTAATTCTGGAGCAAACAGGCGAAAGATCACATTCTCTCTTGGGCCAGAGTTGCTCTTGAGAGAGAACCACT
This sequence comes from Engraulis encrasicolus, assembly GCF_034702125.1. Classification (NCBI taxonomy): domain Eukaryota; kingdom Metazoa; phylum Chordata; class Actinopteri; order Clupeiformes; family Engraulidae; genus Engraulis; species Engraulis encrasicolus. The sequence continues at coordinate 3,514,761 of NC_085862.1, forward strand.
GCAGTAACAGTAACTGTCTATAAAGTACAAAACAGGTATGTATGAACCTTAGTCGTGTATCGAAAATATTAATATATCTGTGTGTGTACTACAGTTCTATAAGACACTCTGCCTCAGGGAATTCTGGGAGATTGAGTTCATATTTCTTCTGTATGTCGTAAGGCAGGAAGCGTCCGGCTAGAAAATGCTTCCCAGAGAAGTTTGTGGCGCATTTTTTTGGCGCCATGAGGGAGATGAGCACTTCGGGTTCAACTCCCTCCTTACTGGCCACCTCTGTGTCCCAACCTGCAGGGGAAAGATTCAGATTCAGATTCAGATTCAGATTCAGACTCAGATTCAGATAACTTTATTAGTCCCATCAAAAGGGCAATTCAGTTTGCGGTCCCAGTCCCCATCTGTCAATGAATAGATAGAAAATGAAATACAAAACCTAAAGGAAACAAAAAACAATAAATAAATAGGAAAACAAAAGCATACACATTTTAACACATACATTCAAACACCCTGTCCTGTCAGTGATGAGCAGCCCTCAGTAAATTAAATGGTCAGTAAAGGCATCCATTCAGTATCCCACTCAAAAAACATGCACAACCAGTGACTGGTTTCGGGTGCAGGTTAAAAAAAATCAATCCATAAGTAATGAAGAAAACCGCACACCGATGAACTCCCATTTCAGCCATTTTTTAATGCGTGACGTTTCGGGCCACCTTGGCCCTTCCTCAGACTGAGGTAGGGCCAGGGTGGTCCAAAACGCCACGCATTGAAAAATGGCTTAAAGGCATCCATTCAGACACAACATCAGGACCAATACATGGATGAAAAACAACATTCATTCTTAAGGTTTAGTGTTGTAACTTGACAGTCTATACTGTATACTGAATTTGCACAGCAGAAAGACTGTGCAAAGGTCAACCTCGGCCTCGTAATACTAATGATTCACTGTTAATCTCATCCACAAGTGTTTAAATACAGTAGTACAGTAGCGTAACCAATGGTACTACGTAGACTACACACCACTGAGGGTAACTTACCTAAGGGTACATCCACACTGGCTATGGGTATCTTGACCTGTTTCAAGGTTACCAGGATGCTCAGGTAAGGCTCCTTGACATCTTTGGGGTCACTGTCTGGTCCCAGGACGGCATCAATCACCACATTGTAAGCGTCATTTATCAACTGGACCTGTTAATCAGAACCAAGATGAATCAGTGACCGTTGTCCAACCCAGTGTAATAGAGCTTTATAACACCCAACATAATACGTACGTATGCCTTACAAAAATCTTAGAGGATTCAAGAAAGTAAAGTAGGCCTTAAGGTTTTAGTGCAGAGGTGGCAGGGCTTGACACTGGCACCTGCCAAATGGCCAAATGCTGGTACATCTTGGCAGTGTCTGGTAATAATTTCAGCGTCACGAGCCAATTTGGCAGATAGCTTGTAGACATATCAGAATAGTGCATATCCTGCACTTTGCCCCTTGTGTATCAATTGTTTGTATTTAAGTTCAATAAAAAGCTCAGTTAATCAGTTTCCATTTGTTTGTTTTATGTCCATGTAGAAACCCATGCACTAATGCTCTTGTTTTAAGCACCACATCCTCTGAGGTTAGATATACAACGTCATGATAAAAAATAATAACAATTTTAAAAACTCAAATTTGTGGCTAGTAGAATAGCTGGATGTCAAGTGCCTCGGGAAAACCGCTAGTATAGCCACAGTGGCCGGCAAGCAAAAAGTCAAGCCCTAAGAGGTGGATAACCTCTGAGAACCTAAGGATGGGAGGCCATCCTTAGGTTTTAATATACTTTTTAATATTTATTTTTCTTCAAAATGCTACTATTACTATGTCAGAACGCTATAAAGGACTTTTTAGGAAAAGCACAAAAGCACAACAATTACCTCTTAATGTATGTCCTCTACAAGTCTTCTGCTGTCCAGTCTTGCACTTTAAATGTCTGTATGAGCACTGTCTATGTCCATACTGTCTTAAGTCCATGTATAAGTACTGTCTATGTCTATACTGTCTATGTCCTTACCTAGATTAGTCTATGTCTGTATGGGAAAGCAAGAAATGTAATTTCAAATTCTTTGTATGACCAGTGCATGTAAAGGAATTGACAATAAAACCTACTTGACTTGACTTGATCGTATCTGGCCCCCGAGATAATTGTAATGTTATGCATGCTGTTTAGAGAAATGCTAGAAATTACATTTGCAATACATTGGAGTTATATTTACAGGGGACCTAGTGAAGGCGGGGTCTGTTGTAAAGGTGGCTGCCTTCAATATAGGCCTAAAGTGCAGGGGGAAATCCTGGTTTGTGTTCATAGTACGGCCCTTGGAGGACTTTGTCAAAATTGAAGTGGCCCCTCAAATGAAAAAGGTTTCCCACCAAGGAGGTCTACACTTACTGTATCATTGTTTCCCACGCCTGTTCTAGAGGAAGCGCAGTGTTTCATACTGGCAGTTTATAGCCGCGCCCTCCCAGTGACGCAAAGCCTTTAGCGTTGCCTCTAGTCAGGCCAGGAGCAATACAAATATCATTTCTGAGCACCTGAAATATCGGGAACTCCTCCCACTTTGTCGAGAAGGAAATGACCAGTAGCAAACCAAGGGAGGCGGGTCAACCATGCCTTTTGGGAAATGTTAATTGTTATGCTCTTGGTCAGACCAAGTCTCGAAGAGATTTGAAAGAGGATGATAATCGGGCTAGCCTATACATGGGTTTTATTTGTTTGTAAACATGGTGTTGTGAGGAGGGGCAAGACACTGGCAGCCAACCACGTGAGCTAATTTTTTGTTTCCAACAATCAGCGGTTGAGTTGTGTGCAGCCAGGGTCGCACAGCCAGCGGGAAACAAAAATTGAGAACCCAACCCATGTATAACCACCAGTGGTGTAGTCTACGTAGAACGCAGGTATACGGAGTATACCCACTTGTAAATTTCAGGGATTTCAGTATACCCACTTAAAATTGATTGATCCATTATTTTGAATAGCACAAATATATACAGTATACCCACTTCAAAAAATGCTCAAATATACAGTATACCCACCATAAAAAAGTACACTACACCACTGATAACCACCATGCTTTCATACGGTAGAGATTTGAAAGTCGATGCTAATCAGGCTAGCATATAACCGGCATGCTTTGGTACGGTGGGCCTCACCTCCGTTGGCAGGTAGGAGAGGAAAGGGATGTCCATCTTCTCACACTGGACTGTGAAGTCCTGGTGCACGCTGTGAGAGGAACGCTTGGGGTAGTAGATAGTGGGCTCGTACTCCTGTTGAAGAGGGGAGAGGAGAGGAGAGAAGAGGGAGAGGAGGGAGAGGAGGGAGAGGAGAGGGGAGGGGAGAGGAGAGGAGAGAAGAGGGAGAGAGGAGGAGAGGAGAGAGGAGAGGAGAGGAGGGGAGAGGAGAGAGAGGAGGAGAGGAGAGGAGGGAGAGAAGAGGGAGGAGAGGAGAGGGGAGGGGAGAGGAGGAGAGGAGAGGAGGGAGGGGAGGGAGGAGAGGGTTGAGAGGGAGAGGACAGGAGGAGAGGAGGAGAGAGGGGAGAGGAGGGAGGGAGAGTAGGGAGGAGAGAGGGGAGAGGGGAGGGGAGGAAAGGATAGGGGAGAGGAGAGAAGAGGAGATGAGAAGGGGAGAAGAGAGGAGCGGAGGGAGAGGGGGGAGGAGAGAGGGGAGAGGAGGAGAGGAGAGGAGAGGAGAGAGGAGAGGGGGGGGGAGGAGGATGGAGAGGAGGGGAGAGGAGAGGAGGGAGAGGAGAGGAGAGAATGGGAGAGGAGGGAGAGGAGAGGAGGGAGAGGAGGGGAGGGAGAGGAGGGAGGAGGGAGGGGAGAGAAGGGGAGAGGAGGGGGAGAGGAGGAGAGGAGAGGAGAGGAGAGAAGGGGAGGAGAGGAGAGGAGGGAGAGGAGAGGAGGGGAGAGAAGATGAGAGAAGGGGAGAGGAGAGGAGAGGAGAGGAGAGGAGAGGAGAGGAGAGGAGGGAGAGGAGGGGAGGGGAGGGGAGAGGAGATGAGAGAAGGGGAGAGGAGATGAGAGAAGGGGAGAGGAGAGGAGAGGAGGGAGGAGAGAGGCAGACTGAGGACACTGCTTTGCTGTTTAGAGGGAGGGAGGCAGTTACGGTAACACTGTTCTAAGCCTGGAGAAATGGATAAGGTTGCTGGCACCCGACGGCTGAATTAATCACATATCAATCATGATGACAGACTAAACTCCACACAAACTCAGACATGACAAGAACGAGGGACTCATTCCAGGTTGTTTACTGAAAAAAAAAGTGCAAGTGTGCTTTTTGTATTATGTGTTAATGTGTTTATCTTAAGTCTGGGACTATCTGTTTGGCTGCCATTTTGACCAGGACTCCCTGGCAGAAGAGAGACCCAGTCTCCATAGCTAAATAGTAAACAACAAATGCCAAAAAAGAGAAATTCCCATATCCCATATGGACAAATCTCAGTTAAAAAGTTTATAGGGTTAACTAAATGAAACATTTATATTAGGTCTATATGAAACATTTCAAAATTATATGAAGAATCATAAGAATTCTGATTTCAACGTTGATCAAAATGATCATCTATATTTCCATAATCAAGATTTTTTTTTGGCTCAATTGCTCATGATGCAGCTGCTAGCATATTTCTGTTTAGCGTCCTGATATTTTACAACAGCACATGATTTAGAGGGGCCTCTGAAGCATATTAAAAGACACGCTGGTGTAACATGGACGGTTAGAATTAATAGTCCAATAGGTCTTGTGGATAAGCTTGGGGGGAGAGGCTCATCTATGCTCAATTTAGTTTCATGTGTAGGCCTACATAAACATGAGGAGAGAGAAAAAAAAAGATAGGCCGACAAAATATGGTGAGGCGAAAATGACAAATAACATTAACGTCTGTTGTTATTTTCACCGAAATTATGGAAATATGAATTCTGAGAAGACACATCACTATACAGAGGTCAATTTAACGATGCAGACATACGGTAAGTGGCATTATGCAATGCCTCTTGGTGGACTCCTAAAATGAAAGGAGAACTGCCATGGTCAACATTTGATTTGTCTCTGCTCGAGATCAAAGATGGCCGCAGTATGTGAAAGTGTTTAATACATTCCACGAACCCAACAGTGTAATGTGGAAGCCGAATACCCCCCCCCCCCCACACACACACACACCCCATACCCACCTCCCCCACCCCCTCCTCCGGCTTCTGTACGACTTTAACAGATTTCATCAATATGTTTTTAATAGTTGGCTATTGATGCACCATAAATCTGGCATTTTTTGGACACATATGGTGAAGTTGTAGGAACATTTGGTTCTAAAGTTATTCGCGTGCAACCCTACGAAAGGGAAGGTGCTCTTTCTTTCTGTCTTTCTGTCTTTTTCTGCAAAAGAGCACTTCACTCCAAAATCTGCTGAGTCGTGCTTGCTTCCCTTTATAATAGACTTTTAAAGACTCCCAGAGCACCAGGCTCAGTCCCAAAGCAGCACACCATCACGTCCTTCCTGTTTCAGACAGCTTTTTAGTCACACTTGATGACCGTGAGATTCTTGTAACTGTTTTTTTGTGTTCCATTGTAGTCTGATGTACTGCACACTGTATTCGTGTTGCAGATTGTGTATTATGTACAACGCTTACAGTATTTTACAGTTTTTTGTTTTTTTTTGGCCTATTTTTGACTTACAAATATGCGCAGGTGTCGGGCACATACGAGGCCGACTGAGCCGCTCTGCTCCGGGCCACACACCACCAGGACGGTGGGCTGCTTCTTGCTGAGAGACTTCAAAGGGAAAGCCTACAGAGAGGAGAGGAGAGAAGGAGGAGAGGAGAGGAGAGAAGAGGAGAGGAGAGGAGAGGAGGAGAGAAGGGGAGAGGAGGAGGAGAGGAGAGGAGATAACAGAGGAGATAACAGAGGAGAGGAGAGGAGAGGAGAGGAGAGGAGAGGAGAGGAGGAGAAGAGGAGAGGAGAGGAGAGAAGAGGAGAGGAAAGGAGAGGAGAGGAGGGAGAAGAGGAGACAAGGGGAGAGGAGAGGAGAGGAGAGGAGAGGGGAGGAGGAAAGAGGAAGAGAGGAGAGGAGGAGAAGAGGAGGAGAGGAGAGGAGAGGAGAGGAGAGGAGCGGAGAGGGGAAACAAGGGTAGGAGAGGAGAGGAGAGGAGAGACCAGAGGAGAGGAGAGGAGAGGTGTGAGGAGAGGAGAGACCAGAGGAGAGTATAGGAGAGAAGACCAGGGGAGAGGAGAGGAGAGGAGAGGAGAAGGGAAATTAGGCGAGAGGCAAGGAGAGGAGAGAAGAGAAGAGAAGAGAAGAGAAAAGAAGAGAAGAGAAGAGAAGAGAGAACAGAGGAGAGGAGAGGAGAGGAGAGGAGAGGAGAGGAGAGGAGAGGGGAAACGAGGGTAGGAGAGGAGAGGAGAGGTGAGGTGAGTTGAGGAGGAGAGGAGAGGAGACAGGAAGAGAGGAGAGGAGAGGAGAGGAGAGAGGAAAAGGAGATGCAAGAAGGAGAGGAGAGGAGAAGAGAAGGAGGTGAGGGAAGAAGGAGGGAAAGAGAAGGAGGTGATGAAGAAGAGAAGAGAAGAGAAGAGGAGAGGAGAGGAGAGGAGAGGAGAGGAGAGGAGAGGAGAGGAGAGGAGAGGAGAGAAGAGAAGAGAAGAGAAGAGAAGAGAAGAGAAGAGAAGAGAAGAGAAGACAGGATAAGTGAGAGGAACGGAAAGTCATTGTGATAGCTGGATGCTGCCACAGGAAGAGAGTTAGCCAGCCAAACCAGAGGAGGAAATCAGCACAGCACAGTGAAACACATGAAAGGCAAAGACATGAAAAAGGCTTCACTAGACTGAAGGCATATTAAAACTAGACACTAGAAAGGCACAGTAGACAGAAAGGAACCAGACTGAAAGCAAGACGTGTCATGCAGACAGTGTGCGCTGATGAGATAACTGGGGGCAGCGACACTTAGTTATTTATAATGAAGACGGGTGGCACTCATATCAACACCAAAGCCCTGATTCTCATGCCTCGAAAACCAACTTGAAAGTCGGCCATCTTGAAAGCACTGGGCTACAAAAAAAAATAACCAGTTCATGTATCTTGTATGAAGTAGAATATTAGATCACAAGATTTGGGCAAAATCCATCCTGCCGTTAAAAAAAAAAACTGATCGCGCATGGATGGATACAAGCAGACTTGCATTTTCTTGCAGGAGACATGATGGCACCAGTGTAACTTAGGTGTTCCTGCGCAGTCCTCCCCTTGGGTCTTGAAGGCCGGTGTTCTGTTGAGGATTGTACAGGTAGCTGTTAATACCTGCTGGGCATTGCTGCCTGTCGCACCTCCTCCGGTGCCCATGGGTCAGCGAGAGAAAATAAGACTTGTGACACAAACATCTTTATTGTATAAATTACTAGACAAACAGGGAATACACATTCACATTCATCATGCATGCACAGGAGGTGCCTTCCTCAACCACCTTCGCAGGTAGCTGTAGCCCTACGCCAGAAGCAGATGTCGTCAGGTGGTGTCCAGCCTTCTCTGCGGTGTTTCGGCCCTGAACCACAACACCGCCAACTCCGGCTAGTGGGCCAACAGTGAGTGGCCAGGCTCACTGCCCATCTGCCTCTGGCGTACAGCTCACACCAACAATACATACGTTTCATACATTTGATAAGCATACAAAATAAATAATAAAAAAACCAGTGCTGAGTGAAAGGTGCCGAATGCGCTGAATGCTTACTGAGTTGTTTGTGAGGCAGTTGAGCTGTTTGGTGTTCGTTGGCTGCTGGCTGTAACCCCCTTCCAATGCAGCTGTGCTCGGGTGCGTGTTGAGTGAAGTGCCGAATGCACGAGCCGGTTGGGAGATAGGCTTGCTGTTCCCTGCAGCTGCTGTCTGGGGGTTAGGTGTTCTTCCCCCAGTTTCTGTCCTTCCTCCGCAGCCAGAGCCAAAAGCTCCCTTTCTCCGCCTCCTCTCCCAGTTCCTTTGTTGCCTTCTTAAGCTTCCTTCCGGTGACTCCCACGTCCTTTAGGAGGCGTAGAGTCGACAACCCCATAAAGCCTCTGCATCCAACCTCCACTGGGTAGATGGTAGTCTTCCAACCCGCCTCTCGGCACTTAGCAGCCAGCTCCGAGTACTTGGCCTTTTTCCGCTCGAAGGCAGCCTCGATTCCTTCCTCACTTGGCACGGTGAGTTCAATGAAGGCCACCGCTCTTGCCTTTGTGGACCACGTCACTATGTCTTGGCGGAGAGATGTGGTGGTAATCTCTGTGGGAAACAGAAGCTTCCTGTCCAAGTCGACCTTCATGCTCCAATCCTGGCCGGGACTGAAGGGCCTTGATGTTTCTCTTTGCCTGATGCTTCTGATCCCTCCTTCCGCGACAAAGGTGGTGGGGTCCTCTGTCGGCGATGGTATTCTGCTATCCTGTCTGCGCTCTTCCAGTACTTCGGCTAGCTTTCTCAAGACTTGGTCGTGGCGCCATCTGTAGCGGCCTTGTGATAGCGCGATTTTGCAGCCTGACAAGATATGCTGGAGGCTTGCATTGGGAGCATTGCAGAGTGCGCAACATTCCTCATTTCCAAACCACTGGTGGAGGTTCCGAGGACAGGGAAGCGTGTCATAGGTTGAGCGTATAAGGAAGCTGAGTCTTGCCTGTGGGATCTTCCACACGTCTGACCAACTGATGTTCCTGTTTGAGATTCCCTCCCAGGTTGTCCAGCTTCCCTGCCGTCCCTGAGACACAGCCTTGATCTTGTAGCGGTCTTCCTCCATCCTCGTCACCTCCGCCACTACCATTTCCTTCCTTTCCTTGCGGTGGGCCTTGGACCAGAATCTTGGTGCATCTCCCCATCCTAGGCCTGCTCTACCTACCTGCACTCTGCCCATGATTTCCTTGTGCTTCAGCCGTCTTACAGCTTGGTCGACCTCGGTCTGGGCGTTCCACTTGCGGCCAGTCAGGACCCTGGCGTTAGCCTTCCTGACTGACTCGTCTGTGGACTCCCGAAGCTCAAGGACCAACCTGGCTTCCTCTTGCATGTAGCCCAACTGTAGTGACTTCAGTGGTAGTTGCAGTGTATTTCTTCCGAAGAGGCCAGCTTCAGATAGGCAACGTGGCAACCCCAACCACTTTCGTATGAATGAGTTGGCTTTCCCATCCATCTTAGTCACGGTTGATGAGGGGATCTCGCTCATTTTCAGGGGCCACATTATCCTCTGGTAGAGTGTAAACTGGTAGCACCAAACCTTGTACTTCCCAGGGAGTTGGCTTTGGTCGATCCTTGCCAGGCCGTCACATAGCTGTTTCATGACGGTCTTCCCCATCTGTTTATCAGATAGTTCTGCAGTGTACTGCCTCCCCAGGCTTCTGATGGGTTGCTCGGCAAGAAGTGGTATCTTTTCCCCTCCGACAAGAAAGGTGGTGCAGTCATTCCTGACTCCATTCCTAAGTGACAGGCTGTGAGACTTAGAGGGCTTGATATTCATTCGCGCCCATGACATCAGCTCGTCCATCCTCTTCAGCAGTCTTGCTGTACATGCTGCTGTTTGCAGGAGGGAGGTGACGTCGTCCATGTAGCTCCTTAGTGGGGGAAGCCTCTGACCGTTTGGCAGTTTGATCCCTCCGACCATTTGTCTTGCACCGATGAGAATAATCTCAAATGCTGCTACAAATAGTATCGGAGAAATGGCACATCCCATTGCGATTCCGACTTCAAGTCGTTGCCACCCAGTAGTGAAGTCTTTTATGGAGAAGCACATCTGCAGGTTGTTGAAATACTCTGCTACCAGGGTCTTGACACAGGTGGGCATGAGATATGATGGGTTGAGATATGTTGCCTCGTCGAGATGAGCGGCCGGTAGCCTTACTCGATAGTGGTGTTCTATCGATTTGCGCTGCCTCATCTAAATGAGTGACCTTGATTTTCCGTGGAAGACGTTTCAGTCGGCTATGGTCCACGTAGGACTGTTTTAATAACCATTACTTTATTTATTTCACGGACAGGGGTGTGCAATCGTTCGTGCGGAGTTTAATAAGAACATGCGGCTGCTGAGCACTAAAAAAACAGTGAGCCTCTCGTTTGAGCAAGTTAAGAAACGTGCCATATGAAAGAGACTGAGCTGAGTTATACAGGACTGGAGAAAGTGTTTGGGATCAGGACCTGCTACGGGTTGTTTACTTTAATGCAGCCATTTGCTGTTGGTTTGGTTTCAATGCGACGTGGGCCTGTCTCACAAGGCAACATTGCCATATGAATTTATGTGCTATAGGAAACAAGCGCGATTTAGAGATTCCCAGATAGCAGATAGCGTATTGGGGCTTTGTTTTGGCAGATGTCTGTCAATTTATGGGCAACACCTCTTTTAATGACCGGAATCATATTTTCAAAACATCCCCACCAGTGCATTTCTTATTATTGTACCAAACCAGCCTTAAGCCGGGCGGGCATACACTGTGCGATATTTTCACTCGTGGGTCTTAAGCTTCTGCCCACACTGCACGATGGAATTTCACTGTTTAAAAGTTCACAACTCACGACTCACGTCCTCACACTACACGAGCCGACAGTCTGATGCGAGCGAAATGCTTCCACCATACGACGCGACAGGCATGTTTCCCCGGTCTGCAGAGAAGGGAACATGCGCACCTGAGGTGGAGATGAGGTCGCACTCAACAGCGAATCGCACGGCCCTATTCATTTGTGCATGTGAAGTGTCAAATCGGGTCGTAGCACTGCTTTAACTGTGCGATGTACGCACGAGCCACGACCAGAATTTCAAACCGTTTTGATTTTCTTGCGACCCTGCGATTGCACGATCGTGAGGCGAAATCGCTTGTCGTCACCCCATGTACACTGCACGATGCAAGACTCACGATTGACCTGCGATTGAGCAAGAAATCGGCCCGACTCTCAAAAAGTCGTGCGAGTGCCAAATCGGGGCAAAAGTCGCACAGTGTAAGCCCAGCTTTAGACTACTTAACCCATACGAGAGTATGCAATTTCCGATCCAGTAGTCTACTGCCACGGTCGCACAATTCGATGGGCAATCACCTGCGAAATCCGCCGGGAGGGTGTGCGCATGCGTGCGCATGCTCAGTAGCGAAAAGTATCACATCTCGACAGGTCGCTCATATAGACAGGACACCGGCCGCACACTGGCTCCTACAGCACTGCGACGCACTTTCGCTTCCGACAGAATTCGGACCCCCAAACCCAATTTCACACGAACATTGCATTGATAGTCAATGGGCGGCGCCGACAAAATAGAACTTGTCTCTAATTGCTATCCGACATCGGCGAATGTCCGCGGACAGGCAGATTGTTCCAAAGAATGGGAGCAGCAACATGGAAGGCTCTGTCACTGGTGGCCTTGAGCCTGATACCGCTGAGCTTAATTAAGGACCTGGGCCTCGTTTCCCGATAACGATGGTTCTTAGCCTTACGTGTGTCGTTAACCAGTGATCCTACGAATGTTCTTAGATTTCCTACGACTGTTTCCCAAAGACACTCGTACATGAACGCGCGTGCACAGCCTCTAAGATCATTCGTAGCGTCGCTCTTAAGGATCGCTGTCCACATAGGTGGTGCTGAAGTGTCCTCGGAGTAAACTGCGCCGTCATGCTGCTAAACCATTTTCAAAATGTAAGGCCTGTGTCAGTATCAAAAGTTGTTTTTTATAAGGGTGGGACTACATCTGTAGCAGTTTGCAACTCGACAGGAGTTATTGTTGGCAAATTAAATACAATGCACACACACAATGAAATCATGCAAAACCATGAGATACGCGGTTAAACCAGACAAAGCGCGTGCAGTTGGCTACCGTGCTTAATATTTAAGAAGACAAGTAGGCCTATAAGAGTTCCAAATTGGGATGCGCATTTGGGGAGCGGCGGGCAAAGTAGGCTACCACGCACTCAACAACTGCGAGGAACATTTTGCACGGCAGTCTGCTGTCATAGTTTACCCTTAGCCTACAATTATCGTGTCTTTTCTGCGTCGCCTTCCCTTTCTTAGGGTATTTGAAAATGAAAGAGGGTGCAACGACTCGCTGACGTTTTTTTTTTTTTTTTAAATGTTTCGGTAGTGGCCTTCCGACATCACTCTTGTCTCTGGTCGCCGAAGCCCCCTATTTATTTTGCGTGTGGATGCCTTGTTCTTGTTCACGAAGCACCCACACAAATTATGATTGATCACAGTTTAATAATGCCCTGATTTATCAAACACAGCTGAACTATTTTACTGCCTGTAAAATATTTTCCAAACACATTGCTTTTATTTTATACACTTACTACAATTAATACCTTCTTATTCTCGTTACAGTGTCAACTGTGGTGCCATGATATTTACACTCCGGTCTTAAAACATCAACTTGAAGCGCAAGTTTCCTCTTTTCCTCTGGGTGTCTCCACTGTGCCATGATACTCGCGTGTTAAAACGGCAATCTTATGCGCAAGTTTCTTCTTTTCCCTTCATATCCTGTGGGTGTCTCCACTGTGCCATGCCGTTACGATCAATCTTAGCGCGTTAAGACTACTCCAGATCACTCGTGGATTTCTCTTAGAGTTACGTGTCAACCTGCGATGGTTCTTTGCTAAGTTGGCTTTGGGAAACGCTCCGTGAGCTCTACGATGGTGTTACGTGTGAACTTAAGTAGCACGTAGCGTTAAGTAGTACTTAAGGCCCTATCGGAAACGAGGCCCAGTCCGATAGCTCAGCGCTACCGATACTGTATGAGGCTTCGGGAGGGAGGTTTTTATAACGTTCCTCGCCACACTCTGCTAGTTGGCCCCCGTTACCACAAGCCCCAGTTGCACCCTAGACTTACTATTGCCAAACTTAATCACAAGTGAGATGTATTGGATGGCTCAAATGGCACACTTGTGCACTTTGGGCACTATGTTTTGGTGCGTAGGGCGCTCACGATGAAAATTTTGTTAAAAATTCAGTGCACTGAAAGTGCCCGGATGCTGCCCTAACAACAGTCAAAAATGTGTGAATAATGGACACTGCACGCACGAAATGGCCGCCATGTTGTTTATGTAACGGAGGAAACGTGATGTTTGGTTCAGTAGAAGAGTTTTGTTAACAGTCTCTCTTTTCTGTGAGTAATGTTTATGAGACCAACCTCTTCATGTTAAGCCAAGCATCCCAGGTGAAAAAGTGGTTCAATTTAGTACAATAAAAGCATGACTGAAGTGTACTTAGCATGTTAAAAGTGCACTCGTGCTTTTTGTGCTAAGAAAAAGTATGTTTACAATATGCTTATTTAAAGTGTACTTAAAATTAGATGTAATTAAATTGCTCTCAAAGAAAGTACACTTAGCGAACCATACTTCAAGCGCACTTCGAAGATGTTTGGCTAAAGCGTATTTAGAGGAATATACTAATAGTGTTCTAATAGTGAACTTACTTAAAGTGTATTTTTTAATAACATATTGCAATTATACTTTTTAAAAGTGCAATATGATTACACTTCACCCAAATGTCTTCGAAGTGTGATTTTCTATAGTGCGCTTTAAAGTAAATCGCTTTAACATATTGCAAGTACACTTTTTCCAAGTGCACCATGATTGTACTTCACCCAAATATCTTCAAAGTGTGCTTACACAAAGTGCATTTACCCATCATGCACCATCATGCATGTCCCATCATGCAATGCACTTCTTGGAGCTAAATTTCTCAAACAGAAAGCCATTTATCTTGAAGGAATGTTTTTGGTTTGAATGAAAATATTACTCATTGTTATATTCTGTTTATTGTAGGAGTTTTTTAAAATTTAAAGTGGTACACAAAAAAATGACCATGTTCCCACCGTCATTATGATGGTCACGTATATGTTCTGGTATATATAGCCTCACACTTCCCATGACATCCTGGAGGGAGGTAAGTTGGAACTAGTTGTTCAAGCAAAGATTAGAGGGTAACCAATAATGATCAATACAAGTGATCATCTGCAGGAAGGTGGAGCAAGATTGAAATAAAGTGATATGTGTATCTGAGATCTCTGTAATAATGCAATGATTGTAAATGTCAGTTGTGCTAGGCATGCATACTGTAACACTACTGTGACCTGTGGCTGTGTGTAATGTACAAGCTCTGAGGACCAGCTTGGATTGTAGTATTACATTTATAACATGTCATGTAGGCTACTTGGGAGTGTACTGTAAATATGAAGAGTTCAGATGCAAAACCCCCTAAGTGCCATTTCAGAAAATAATCTTAATTCATTTTTATTTAATACAAAGATATCAAAATTGCATATTTTAAAATTTTATTTATGTAATATAACTATTTATGTGTATTATCAAGTACATGAATGTAAACCAAACCAACAACGGGGTTCTCTAAAAATATAGAAGTGCAGGATTTCAGAAATGGAGTTAGGGGGTTTTGCATCTGAACTCTTCATATACTTCAAGCATACCTGTTATATATTTACAATACTTAATATGATATACTTTTTACAGACTTAAAATGTTCCAATGTAGTCCAAAGAAGCATGAAGTTAATATACTTTTATTGAACTTCTAGTAACAATAAAATGTTATAGAAGTGTACTCAAGCACACTCTTAATGCCATACGAATGCATGAAAAGCGTGTTTGGAGCATACTTTCAAAAGTATGCTTGTAGTGCACTTAAAGTTGTCCAAAAGCGGTGCCAATTTAGCATCCTCAGTGTGCTGCAAGTGTGCTGAAGTACTGCTTTAGTAGTGCTTCAGCGCACTAATAGTGCAATGAAGCGCACTTTAAATCGCCGAAAATAGTACACTTTGTACTAAGTACGGTCAAAAAAAGTACACTTTAAGTATATGGGTTTTTCACCTGGGATTGTATGCGCGATAGTTAGATAGTAACATTTGGGGTGAAGGAAATGTAAATGTAGGCCTAAATACAAGCACGAGACGCTGTGTAATGTAAACAGTAGCCAGCCGGTATTAAAATTTGGTGAGATAATGTTATGCTAGTCACTTCCAGTTAGGGCACAGCATTAGGGGTCCAAACTTTCCCTTAACTTTATGCACTGTGTGCGCTTTCAGATGACTTTGTCTCGGGCCCAGCCAAAGCTGTCAGCAGCCATGCACGGAGACAGTGGGCTGGACAGTGACCTGACCTCAGCTAGCCTGCCATGCCTCCACTTAGGGCTGGGCGATATGGAAAAAAAACAATATCACGATATGGATTACTTTATATCACGATAACGATATATATCACGATATAACACAATTACATTCGTTTTCAGTTATTATCTTTATTTGCTCTTTATTTTTTCATGTCGCAAAACAACCTTTCTTTAAAATTGATCTTTTTATTCTTATTTTTACAGTTACATTAACTTATAGTGTGTATTGGGACAATATGAAATGTAATTAAATGAATCGTATAAAATTGATAAAATTACTATCACGATATAAACTATATAGGAGAAAGGTCACAATATACACTTTTATATCACGATAACGATATATAGCGTCATATTGCCCAGCCCTACCTCCACTACCCCCCCATCCCCCTCAGGGGACACACAGCGAGAAAGCTGACCCTTCCATCACTTGTCAAACAAGTCAGGACCTCCAGCAGTCACGACGCGCCGCAGGCCCCAAACTTATTAAAATAACTTTACCAGGAATGGAAAAAATACCAGAGACTAAACAACACCGCAGGATGCTTTCTCTAAATAACTACTGTTTCCACACCACTGTTAAGTGGAGCCGGTGTGTGTGTGTGTGTGTGTGTGTGTGTGTGTGTGTGTGTGTGTGTGTGTGTGTGTGTGTGTGTGTGGGTCAGAGACACACTGGAGGATTTTCCCTTCTGGGCGCCTGCTTGGCACCTCGCTGGGGTAGTGGGCATCTCGTTGGCATGCCAGGCGTCACCCCGGCTTGGCGGTCCTCACACTCCTTCTGCCGCATTCCTAAAATACGGGGGGCAGGCATGGCCGTAGCCAGGAGTTTGAAATAAGGGAGGTCCACAGTGCGCGCACAGCACGCCGGAATGTTTTTAAAGGTGCACTCTGTAGGATGTTTCCCGGAGTATCTATTGTAACTATGTTGCTCATTGAAACTGTGCTGTCTTTTCATGAATATTTGCTAAATAATGAACTAATATTTACTAGTATGACAACAGTTTACAGTATGTTTTGCAGCTATGTAAATAAAAATTCCAACTGAAACGTGTATGCAAAAACTGAGATTTTAAAACATATATTATTTTCTCTAAAAATAAGGGAGGTCTGGACCTCCCTTACCTCATATGTGGCTACGGCCATGGGGGCAGGTGTGGCTGGCACGCGGAGGCCGATGACAATGTAGCCTACTTACTGTACTGCACTGATGCACTTTAATCTGCCTGTATTTCAGGAGCAGATTTACTCAGTCTAAACTAGTGTTTCTCAACAGGGGCGGTACAGCCCCCCAGGGGGTGTTGGAGATCTCTAGGGGTACAGCTGAGAGGGGGCGATGCTTAGTTGCCATTGGGGGGCAGTCCATTTCATTTTTTAATACTAAGGGGGGCGTTGTCAGGCTTATGATGATGATATCAAGGGGGTATTGGGAGGCTTGTGATGAGTCTAACGGGGCATTTGTTAAAAAAAAAAGGTTGAGAGCCACTGGTCTAAACCCTAAAAATGGTTTGGCTTACTGTAGCAACAGGCCGAGCGCAACACTCACTCACTCACTCACTCACTCAACACAATTGGCACACCGTGTGGATATTTTGAGTAGTGGTCGTTAGCATAATTTATGAAGCCGTCTGTAGATACGATCTCACTGACGACAGAAAGCATTGGCCGGGTTAAGTCAACTAAAAGCTACGCCACCCCCAACCCACCCAGTACATAAATTGTAGCAGTGTCAAAAGAAAAAATAGTAATAAATTCATTGTGTACATACACCACATGATATTACATGGCTGTTACACCAGTTAGCTGTTACACCACAAATTTGATCCAAACAGCCCAGAATTAGCTCGTCTACTAGTTACTCACCACGCACTGATGAAGGCTTGTTATCCGAAACGCGTTTGCTTGTGGACATGGTGGGAATCTATAAATAAATAATGAGACGTAGCTTGTGAGTGCGGATTTTTCTTCTTTAAGTTAATACCTTTCATCGCGCACCCAAAGATATTATTTTTTTCCGGGAAGTTGAGCGTGTCCTCTGACAAACTTGAAAACTACTCAGATAAGTTACCTGAATTGGAAGGAAACTGTGATTCTATTTTTTTAATTTTACTAATTACATTTAGCCTACTTTTGACACCTCAGATACAATGAAATGAGGACCCTGTTAAGGGCTACCCCTCTCTCCCTGGGCCGGGACAACTGACCCCTTTGTCCCCCGCTCAGAGTGTCAAAAGTGAAATTTTAAAAAAGAAACACAGTTTCCTTCAAACACAAATAACTTATCTGAGTAACCAGTAGACCTGTGTACTGTGTCTTATGATCAGCAAACTCTGCACTGGTTGGATCAAGTTTGTGGTGGGTCCTTGTTAGGTTTTCAGTGTTTTTCAGTAACAACACAGTCTATCTCTCTCATTAGGTACAATGGAGTAAATGGTGTAACAGCTATGTAATGTCACATGCTAGTGTAATTACACCACAAAAGTACTTTACGTTTACTTTTGACACCTCTGCCCCCGCTGTCCCTGTCTGCTTTCCTGTCTGGGCAGACCAGGGGGCCACTCGAGTAGAGTTGAGCTCTCAGACTAGAGGTGAGAAATACCTAGCTGTAGTCGTGCTTTATAACAGAGACGTTTCGACAATTTCCAGAGCAGTCGGAGGTGGCGAAGACCTCGTCCATAATAAATGCAAATGGCCCAGATAACGGCGAGAGCGCTGACACAATTCTCAGGTTCAGCCAGCGGCGAGCCCAATTGCATTCTGGGTCGGCCATTAGGGCAGCGCAGCAGCGATTCTCATCTTGTGAAAATGTAGTGCTGTCCTAATGGAGGGCTCAAGCTGACATCCTGAACAGCTCTCTCTCTCTCCCCTGGAAGCTTCCGCCAGCAATTAGCACTAACCATCCACCATTAATCAAAATAGTTTAGCTCCCTCTAGCTCCCCCCACCTCCCATCCTCTCTCCAAATAGTCTAGCTCCCTCTAGTCTACCTCTCTTCCTCTCTCCCTCCGCTCCGACCAGAGGAGAGGTGAACGGGGGAAAATGCAAGCGATCCTTCAAGACAGACAGACACTTTTTGCTTGTTTGTTTTAATATTTTTAGGGGCTTTTATGCCTTTATATTTGACAGGACAGTCGAAGATGATGACAGGAAGCGAATGGGACAGAGAAACTGGGGAGGATCGGGAAATGACCCCGGCCTGACTCGAACCGGGGTCCCCTTGGGTGGGCATGTAAGCCCAAATGTGGGGGGCTTAACGCGCTGTGCCACAGCACCCCCTACACACGCTTTTTTCACCCCTTTGCGCAGAGCCTGTTATAACCTTACTGTTGCCAAAATTGTAATTGTAAACGTCTTAGTCTGTTACTTAAAACTCTCGGTAATGTCATAACAATGTTGTTATGATGTAGTTGAGTATTTTCATCAAGTAGTGAATAGGCCCGTCGTGCCGGCAACCCCATCTGCAATAAGAGGCTTCAAAAACGCCACTCCGGGAGTCACGTGATGCGTTTGGTGTGAGTGGGTCGATTCTGTCGCCCTCCCACCCTAAAGGCCTATAACTTGCTATTTTAATCATTTAAACCACAAAGAACTGTTAATTTAATGCTAGTGAAATGCCTGGAACAGAAGGGAACTCAAATCAACGTGCAAACCGCCGCTCCTCAAGGTCCCTGCAGCTGAAGTCATATCCCCACTGCTGGTTTACAGGGAATCTGTGGTTCTCCTCTCCTTCACTGGTGGAATGTTGTTTTGCTGGCTTCACACACACACACACACACACACACACACACACACACACACACACACACACACACACACACACACACACACAGACACAGACACAGACACACACACACACACACACACTACAACCTTAACCCCCCCCCCCCCCCCCCCCCCACACACACACACACATACATACATACATACACAAGGCCCTTTGGCACAGGGGTCTTCAGACTATCTTGATGAGATCTCAATAGCGTTGTTTTCTCTGACAGCTGCACTCATTTGCAACCCAACGCCCATACATACATACAGGGAAACCGACAGGGGGGCAGAGGGGCAAAGGGGTCACCAGTCCGGGGCCCAGTGAGAGAGGGGGCCCAGAATTGGATCCTCATTACATTGTATGTATTGGGTACTTTGGGCCCTTTCATACGTTTTTGTCCCGGGCCCAGCCAACGCTGTCAGTGGCCCTGCATACATACACGCACAAGGCCCTTTGGCACAGGGGTCTTCACTCAGACTATCTTGATGAGATCACTATAGCGTTGTTTTCTGTGACAGCTGCACTCATTTGCAACCCAACACCCACGCCGCGCAGCGCGCACCCTCCAACTGCCCACACACACACATAAAGAACACGACATGACACAGGGAGAGGAGAGGAGGAGAGGAGAGGAGGGGAGGAGAGGAGAGAGGAGAGAGGAGAGAGAAGAGGAGAGGAGAGAAGAGGAGAGGAGAGGAGAGGAGAGGAGGGGAGAGGAGAGTGGAGAGGAGAGGAGAGGAGAGGAGGGAGAAGAGAGGAGAGAGGAGGGCAGGGGAGAGGAGAGAGGAGAGAGGAGGACAGGGGAGAGGAGAGGAGAGAGGAGAGTGGGAGAGAGGAGAGGAAGAGGAGAGGGGAGGAGAGGGGAGGAGAGGGGAGAGGAGAGGAGAGGGGAGAGGAGAGAAGAGGAGAGGAGGAGGGGAGGGGAGGTGAAGAGAGGGGAGGAGAGAGGTGAAGATAGGAGAGGAAAGGAGAAGAGAGGAGAGGGGAGGAGAGGAGAGGGGAGGGGAGGAGGGGAGAGGAGAGGAGAGGAGAAGAGAGGAGGAGAGGGGAGAGGAGAGGAGAGGAGAGGAGGGGAGGGGAGAGGAGAGGGGAGGAGGGTAGAGGAGAAGAGAGGAGAGAGGAGGAGAGGGGAGGAGAGGAAAGGGGAGGGGAGGAGAGGAGAGGAGAGGAGAGGAGAGGGGAGGGTAGGAGAGGGGAGGAGAAGAGTGAAGAGTAGAGTAGAGGAGAGGAGAGGAGAGGAGGGAGGAGAGGAGAAGAGAGGAGGAGAGGGGAGAGGAGAGGGGAGAGGAGAGGAGAGGAGAGGAGAGGAGGGGGGAGGAGAGGGGAGGAGGGGAGAGGAGAGAGGAGGAGAGGAAAGGGGAGGGGAGGAGAGGAGAGGAGAGGAGGGGAGAGGAAAGGGGAGGGGAGGAGAGGAGAGGAGAGAATGGGAGAGGAGAGGGGAGAGGAGAGGAGAGGAGAGGGGAGGAGGGGAGAGGAGAGGAGAAGAGAGGAGAGGAGAGGAGAGGAGGGGAGAGGAGAGAAGATAGGAGAGGAGAGGAGAGGAGAGGAGAGGAGAGGAGGGGAGAGGAGAGGAGAGGAGAGGAGAGGAGAGAAGAGGAGAGAAGAGGAGGGGTCCTTTGACATGGGGAGAGGAGGAGAGGGGTCCTTTGGGAGAGAAAGAGAGAGAGTGAAAAAGAGAGACAGAAAGTGTAGGGAAGAGGTAAACGAAAATAAATAAAAAAAATAGGTGAGATGTAGTCGGGAAAACAAGACCATTTCGAGGACAGGCACAGGCAGGGAGGGAGAAAAACACAGGCCTTTGAAAAAATAAATAAATAAAAGAAACTACCCAGGATGATGACGACTTTCACGGAGACAGCACATAAAAATCAGATACCCTCTTATTAGCAGAGGTGCTAAAAGCTTTTGCCCATTAATCCACTACTGCAGTGGCCCTGCGACACTTCCCCTGATAAAATACCGTGACAAGCCACTTCCTTGCCTTGCCAGCTGCCATACCGATGATGTAACCCGCGTCCCCGTCCCAGTGACTGCTGCCCAGTGGCCGCCCGTCTGGTGGCACTGCCCCCGGTCAGTGTTGCCAGATGTGTCTGATCAAATCCCGCCCAAAAGGTTCTCAAAAACTGCCAAAATGCGATAAATTCCGCCCAATTTCAACAAATTGCATTGATTTCTACGGGCATAAAACTACTGAAAAAAAGCTAAATGGCCATTTTTTTCAGGTTTTACCCGCAGACGCTCATCCAAAGCAGATCTGGCAACACTGCCCCTGGTGCTGTTGTGGTTGTCAGGCCTTCGGTAATGAACAGGCCTGGTGGTGGCTGGTGGCCACGGTGGCTGCGGTAAAGATGATAACTACGGGAAGGGGGACCACTAATAGCTTTGGCTGGGGCCCAGGGCAGTCTTCTTTTAAAAAAAAATCTTTTATGACTTTATTACACGACAGTTTCGTTTAAAAAAAGCCGCACTCTCGGGTGTAATTCTTGCAGTTTTAATCTACTGGGTTAGCATGACAGACAGACGTTTCGGCCTAAGCCTTCTTCAGCGTATTACACGACAAGACAGTGAGGGAGTGGAAACGAATGGGGAGAGAGAGATGTGGGGAATAGGGATGCAAACGATTAATCGATTAATCGGCTTTAAAAACATGAATCGAAATTAATCGACAATTCAACTCACAAGAGACCCAGGTGAAGAGGGGTGTGAAGAGGGGTGTGAATGTAAATCACCTTTGGATTAAAGATTTGAAATAGAATTCATTTAAATGTGGTATTTTATCTCAATTTTTAATTAAAATTTTTAGATTTAGTTTTTTTTTTCCGAGAAACATTGAGATTTCGGGGGGAAAACGCCGTTTATCAATTAATCGTAAGTCGATCGATAAGGCTATCAACTAATGATTCATGAATTCATCGATAATTTGCATCCCTAGTGGGGAAGGATCGGCAGCCGGGCCGGAATCAAACCCGGGTCACCGGTGTAGCCTCCCAGTGCCCTACCGTTAAAGCCATGGCGGGGCCAGGGCAGAGTCTCTTTTTTTTAAAAAGTATTTTTTGGGGGCTTTTCAGCCTTAATTGTTTTTTGTTAGACAGGATAGTGGAGGAGAGACAGGAAGTGAGCTGGAAGAGAGAGATGGGTAAGGACCGGCAAAGGACCCGGACCGGGAAACGAACCCGGGTCGACCGAGTGGTAAACGTGTGCCCTACCATATCAGCCACGGTAGGGCTAGGACAGAGTCTCCGTAGCCCCTTAATGAGCGCCGTACCTCCTGAGGCACGCTGTAATAGACATTGAAATGTAACTACCATAGCACTACAATACTATGACACAACACAGGCCCTTTAGTAATGCACCACGACTTGGTCATTACCATACTGGTAACAATGAATTTATAAAGCCTTAAGGGGTTAAAGGGATGATGGTCAAAAACGGTACCGCAACTATACTGCTCATTGAAACTGGGCTGCCTATTGCCAAATTTGATCTTTACATGGAAGTTTACTAAGTAATAAACTAATATTTTATAGTACGGTCCAAGTACAGTCATTTTTGCAGCTAAAATTGGCTATTTTTGGAAATTCAAAATGGCGGACCATGGAGAAGATCCCCCTTTTCATGTATGCAAAAGTGCAATTTTTCCAGTCATAATGAACACTTTTGATACATTTGATACATTTGATGCTGGTGGTAAGTATTCATGAAAAAGGTAACATTAGTGAATGGGCAGCATGAATTCTGGAAATAAACAACTAAAAATCTCACACAGTGTCCCTTTAATGCTATGTGTCCATCTCCAGTGCTGGACTGGCCATCTGGCATAAATTATTTCCCTTGTGGGGAAGGATCGGCAGCCGGGCCGGAATCAAACCCGGGTCACCGGTGTAGCCTCCCAGTGCCCTACCGTTAAAGCCATAGCGGGGCCAGGGCAGAGTCTCTTTTGATACATTTGATACATTTGATGCTGGTGGTAAGTATTCATGAAAAATGTAACATTAGTGAATGGGCAGCATGAATTCTGGAAATAAACAACTAAAAATCTCACACAGTGTCCCTTTAAAGGGGCTGCCACCCAATACATACAATACAATAATGAGGGGCCCCTCTCTCTCCCTGGGCCCCAGGAGGACAAGTAAACCTCTTTGTCTCCCCCCCTGTCATCTTCCCTGGTTGTCAGACCTTCTGTAATGACTAAGCCCGGTGGCAACGGTTATGATAATCAAGGTGGTGGGGGCTGTTCAGGAAGCACTAGCCAGACATGAGGTCGACCTTTGGCAAGGAGAGGGCCCATCACGTGTGGTGTTCTGTCTCGTGTTGTTTTGTGCCGGGAGCCCTGCGAATAAGTAGCCTATCAGTTACGCTCCAGCGCACACACACACACACACACACACACACACACACACACACACACACACACACACACACACACACACACACACACACACACGGTCGGGTTTGGGGTAGGAGGTGGGGGTCTGTGTCTGTGTCTGTGTCTGTGTGTGTGTCTGGTGTGCTCCTGACGGGGAGGCCAGGTAGGTAGTTCAGCCCTCGGCCCTCAGTCCTCAGCCTCCCAGTCAGTGTTGCCAGATGTGTCTGATCAAATCCCGCCCAAAAGGTTCTCAAAAACCGCCAAAATGCGCTAAATTCCGCCCAATTTCAACAAGTTGCATTGATTTCTATGGCCCTGAAACTGCAGGGGAAAAAACCCTGTTTTTACCCGCAGCCCGACAGCCATCCCAAGCAGCCCAATTGGGCAGGTACCTGCCCAATCTGGCAACACTGCTCCCTGGCCGCCCGGCCGGCCGACTCCCAAAAAGCCTGATGTAATCTGCATGGAGCCCATGATGACTGCAGCCCTCAGGAATCTAGCGTCCCGTCACACAACCCACACAACTGGTCAGACACCAGAGGGGGAGGGAGAGAGGGGTAGGAGGGGTAGACGGGGGGGTGGAAGACTGTGTGACAATACCCCCCCCCCCCCCACCCCCCTCCTTGTCTGAGGTGAGGTGGCTACTGAGTAGCATGTTTGGATGTCTGAAGATATTGTCTAAGGCTGCAAATATGCTGAGAACAGAATTCGTTCGGAGACCAATGAAAACATAGAACAAGTCGGTCCCTGAGTTTGTGTGTGTGTGTGTGTGTGTGTGTGTGTGTGTGTGTGTGTGTGTGTGTGTGTGTGTGTGTGTGTGTGTGTGTGTGTCTGTGTCTGTGTCTGTGTGTCTGTGTGTGTGTGTAAAGGGGCATGACTGACCTTTGTGATGGCGATGGCACAGGTGTGTGTGTGTGTGTGTGTGTGTGTGTGTGTGTGTGTGTGTGTGTGTGTGTGTGTGTGTGTGTGTGTGTGTGTGTGTGTGTGTGTGTGTGTGTGTGCGCGCGTGCGTGTGTGTGTGTGTGTGTGTGTGTGTTTGTAAAGGGGGATGACAGACCATTGTGATGGCGATGGCACAGGTGTGTGTGTGTGTGTGTGTGTGTGTGTGTGTGTGTGTGTGTGTGTGTGTGTGTGCGTGCGTGTGACAGACCTTCGTGATGGCGATGGCGCAGGCGTAACCCCACATCTCGATCAGCTGCTGCTGGCCAAATCGGTAGTCACGCAGGAGCTCCGTCTCAATGGCAGACGCATCCGCTTTACTGAGAGAGAGAGAGAGAAAGAGAGACAGAGAGAGAGGAAGAGAGAGAGAGAGAGAAGGAGAGAGAGAGACAGAGAGAGAGGAAGAGAGAGAGAGCGAGAGAGAGGGAGAGACAGAGAGAGAGGAAGAGAGAGAGAGAGAGAAGGAGAGAGAGAGACAGAGAGAGAGGAAGAGAGAGAGGGAGAGAGAGAGAGAGAGGGAGAGAGGGAGAGAGAGAGAGAGAGGGGAGAGAGAGAGAGGGGAGAGAGAGAGAGAGGGGAGAGAGAGAGAGAGAGAGAGACAGAGAGAGGGAGAGATACAGGTGAGATACAGTCTGGGAAACATGTATTCATGTTCTTGTAGCGGAGGTCAATCAGAAATATATAAAATACATGGTGGATCTGTAAACAAACTATGAGCTTTTTGGCCAAATCGCTAGTCGGGCAGGATCTCTGTCTCGATGGCAGACGCATCCGCTTTACTGAGAGAGAGAGAAAGAGAGAGAGGGAGAGAGAGGAGGAAAGACAGAGAGAGAATGAGAGAAAGAGAGAGAGAGAGAGAGAGAGAGAGAGAGAGAGAGAGAGAGAGAGAGAGTTATACATAATGCATGAGAAAAGACTAGACTGGCAGATTGACACCAGGTGAGATACAGTCTGGGAAACATGTATTCATGTTCTCATAGGGGAGGTCAATCTGAAATATTTAAAATACATGGTGGATCTGTAAACAAACTATGAGCTTTTGTTTTTCTTACAATACAATATGTCTCACGCTCCCTCCCCCTTCTGTGTTTGGGTTCTCAAACTCAAGTGAAGAGTTCAGTGAGAAAAGCCCTTTGCTCCTCACCCTACTCACACACGACTGCAAAACAACCCACAGCACCAACCACCTGGTGAAGTTTGCAGACGACACAACCCTGGTGGGACTCATCACCAACAACGACGAGACACACTACAGGACAGAGGTGGACCACCTAGCCAAGTGTATTCCACTATTGGACTGTACCTGCACTACCCACAAGAACACACACACACACACACACACGCACACTGTACCAGGGACTGCACCTTACCTGCACTACCTCAGTCCTGGAGCCTACCTCTCGTATTGTTATTGTACTGTACTTCACTGTTATTATTTCTATTATTGTAGTGTCTTCTTTCTTATTTATTTTATCTCATCTTTGTTACATGTTCAATGTTAAATGTTAAATGTTAAATGTTACATGTTAAATGTTAAATGTTCATTTACACTGTATTTATTATTGTCCACTGTTACCAGTCCATCACTGTTACCTGACATGTCTGCACTTTATGTCAGTTTGTCTTGTCCTGGCCTGGTATAGAGAGAAAACGTAATTTCATTTTTCCTTGTATGTCTTGTGCATATGATGAAAGTGACAATAAAAGCTGACTTGACTTGACTTGACTTGACTTGATTTAACTTGAGACCCAGACCCATGGAATTCAGAGGTGTGACACCCGGGGTACAGGAAGTTGGTTGGTGTCATGATTCACGCAGATTCAAATAGTTCTGTGCAGCGGCTTTCTTTACACTACTACAGACTATCACAGACAGAACCGCGACATAACAAGCTACTGTACGATGATGTGAAATGAATTATATTGACCTGTACTAAACTTTCTGTGTTGACACTCACTTCCTGGAACTATTTTGGAACTATGTCATGTGTTGTGAAAAAAATATTGAATTATATTACAAAACATACATTTATTAGTCAGTAGATAATTATTATTATTTAATTATGAGGGGCGCCTCCTGACCAGTTATGGGGCAACTGTGGCCTAGTGGTTAGAGAGTTGGTCTTGCAATCTAGGGGTTGCAGGTTCGAATCCCTCCTGACCTCTCCCTACACCTCCATCCATGTCTGAGGTGCCCTTGAGCAAGGCACCTAACCCCACATTGCTCCAGGGACTGTAACCAATACCCTGACAAATAATAACTCTAAGTCGCTTTGAATAAATGAAAGCCTCCGCCAAGTGTAATGTAGGCCTAATGTTATGCTTAGGGCCTCCAAAACGTTAGCAGCGGCCGTGCACACAAGGCAGCATGAGAGAGTTCCCAGGCTGGCACCAACAGTACAGGGGAAAATACATGTACTGCTTTAGATAGAAGCCATGTGGGATGCCTCCAGGTCCTCAGGGGAAAATACTGTTTTAGATAGAAGCCATGTGTGATGCCGTCAGGGCCTCCTTGCTGACAAGACATTGTTTTTAAGATATCTAAACAGGTCTGTAAGTAGTGGTCGTGTCAAAGACTATTGTTACAGCTGCACTTATGTCACTGTATACTGTAGCTGATGCAGCAAAGGCCCATTAAAGTGATACTGTCCCATTTTTGGAAATAAGCTTATTTTACACCTTCCCTTGAGTTAAATAGTAGGGGTTTACCATTCTCCTGTACTCTCAACCGTTCTCTCGGTATGGCAGTGTAAATTTTACCTCCAAGCTAGCAGTTAACATTGAGTCCTATGAGACCAGTTAGCCGCCAGCTGGTCTCATAGGACTCAATGTTAACTGCTAGCTTAGAGGTAAAATTTGCACTGCCATATTCAGAGAACGGTTGAAAGTACAGGAGAAAGGTGACACTCAATAATTTAGTTCAAGGAGTGGTATAAAATAGCTTATTTCCAAAAATGGGACAGTATCACTTTAAAGAGGAATTAAGCTTAGGGAACCTCCAACACTCAGACAGTCTGTATTTGTGGGGCCACACATTGTTGTGAGCCTGTGTTCTTGATTTCGAAGCATGTTGCTTTTGAGAGGCCTGTTTCTCATTCTTTGAGCTAGGTCGGTTCGGCTGTCAGACTTGAGTCTGCTTTTTTGCTAGTGTCTGCTGCCCACAGCGCGCGCCGCTGGCAGGCCGGGCATGAGAGCAGCCGTCTGGGCCCATTCTCTTTACAGCAGGGGGGTAAAAGCCTGAGTCAGACTTGTCGGCGGAGATTCAAGCAACTCTCGCAGAGCAGTGGCCATGAAATCCAATGACTACCGCATAAACACCCTTCAAAGGGAGTCTGGTTGGACCGAGACGAGACGAGATCCATGAAACCAAGCCACACGCTGCACGCAGTAGATAAAGCAGAGATCACTACGCTGGGGACCCCTAGTGGATCAAGTGTGGATTGTATCTTTCATAATGATGAACAGACACTGGTACACAACTGTTAAATGGTGCTGTTTTCACACGGGTGGGTCAAAGACGTCCAAAATGAACATTTCCTTCAGTGCAACGTATACCTTTTGCTGACTATAACTTTAAAAAACATGATTTTTTTTTTCAAGTGAATGCATTAAAAGCCAAGCCTTTCAGGCATTCACTGGAAAAAAAAGAAAGTCATGTTTTTTTACAGTTACAGTCAGCAAAAGGTATCCGTTGCACTGAAGGAAAATTTCATTTTAGACGTCTTTGACCCGGGTACACTAAGAAAATGGTTAAGTGATAAGCCAGGCTTAGTTAACCGACAAGGAGTGGTAAACCAATAGATAATAGATATACCTACAGGCATCATTTAGTTAAGAAAAGAATTACTCCAGGCTCTTCTATTATGTGATTTACCTCTACCACAAGGTTAACATCACCTGGTTTACCACTAAACCAGCTTCTTAGTGTACACCAACACTAACACACAAACACACACACACACACACACACACACACACACACACACAGACACTGCTCATAGAGCATAATATTACACATCTGTAAATGTGGACAAATATTTTAATTACACTGCCACTCCACAATGCCATTGACAGAGTTTGTGTAGGTGGGGAATAAAGCTTAGGCTTTATGACATAACACAATGACTTGTTGACATTTGCACAACCCACAGTTTTCACACACGTGTGGCGTTCACACAGTATGGCGAAAAGGAAGAAAAGAGTCGAACACAAGAGCTGAATGCAAAATCAAAAACTGTATTAAACAAAGATGATTAAAGTAAATAAAACCGACAGACAAGGGACAAAGGTTTCAGGTCTCTTGCGTGTGACTCCTTTCTTCCTTTTCGCCATACTGTTCTTGTAATTACGCACACAGCGAAACGCTCAGAAAAAGACATTGGCACAGACGCCACCCCCACCATTGAGCACACCACCAATCATCTCAACCTCCTGTATACTCCACTGCAGCAGTGAAATGATCTTTAATAAGGCCCACACTTTACACTAGAGAATAACTAACCAACAAGTCAGATACAGTATATCAATAACAGCCTACTGTGTTAGCCGTGAACCACAGTCCTGTAATGAGGACACAGTGAACCCTCGCTAGTCAGGAGAGCTGAGCACACTAGGACAAAGGATGAGGGCCACTGACAGCTTTGGACAAAGTCGACTGGATGGGCCCCCTATCCAATACATACAATGTAATGGAAACCCAATTTTGCCCCCCCTCTCTGTCTGGGCCCGGGACAAGTGCCCCCTTTGTCCCCCTCTGTCGGCTTCCCTGCAAAGGATTCATCCCATCAACCCCTCGCATCCTTCATTTCTGATCTCCCCACACAGATGTTAAAGGTCATCTTGCACACACATCTCCTCATCTCTCGTGTTCCTATTGGATGACTGCTCCTCGCCTGCCCACCGCATCAAGACGACCTTTTGGCATTTGCTGTCTCCAGGTCTGAACTGGGGCTGAAAACCAGCAAGGGCATTTTCGGCATTCATTGACCACAGGGCCGCTGACAGCTTTCGCTGGGCCACTGTAAAGGGCCCCTTACCCAATACATACAACGTAATCAGGACCCAATTCTAGGCCCCCTATCTCTCTGGGCCCGGGACAACATACCCCTTTTTGTCCCCCCTTGTTGGCAGGCCTGACTGACCAGCCCCCTCACACAGCCAGCTGCTTTTCTACAATACCACTGTATGATTCGCTCAACTAATTGTAAGAAAGGCCGATGGGTCATCCCATCTAAATAGAGGACTGGCGGTCTTGGAAATGGGAAAAAAGTAAACAAATGTACAAATAAACAAACAAAAAACAACAGCATTGCCCCCTACGGAAAACAGTAAACAAACAAAAAACAACAGCATTGCCCCCTACGGAAAACAGTAAACAAACAAAAAACAACAGTATTGGCCCCTACGGAAAACAGTAAACAAACAAAAAACAACAGTATTGGCCCCTACGGAAAACAGTAAACAAACAAAAAACAACAGTATTGGCCCCTACGGAAAACAGTAAACAAACATACAAACAAACAAAAAACCAAAGCATTGGCGTACACCGGGAAAATGCTTTGCATGCCAGATTACCAGTCCAGCCATGACTGTCTCCAACTGAGCCTCACACAGAGGTCAGACAGAGGGTATTTAGCAGCTCTCTCTGACAGCCTGACATTTGTAGAGTTCACCTTAAGAAAAGTGTTTGTGTCTTGTGTCTGGTCTTTCCTGGAAACTCCATTTAACCTGTGGAACAACAACGTGTCCGAGAAAGTGCTCAAAAACAAAGTGGCAAGAAACATTTAGGCTATTGATTGCCAATGCACAGTAAGTACTGTGATCTTGCCATCTGCAAACTTCCGGTCGATTCCCATTTCCCTCCACGTTATGGTAAGACCATATTATGGTGTGCAGTGCTGCCAGCTGTCCTGGGGTGCATTTCTGGATAGCGTAGTTGCTAACTATGTTAGCTACTCTGTTGGTTGCAATGAAATTTACCATTGGCAAGTTGCTAACTGCTAACAACTACGCTTTCTAGAAATGCATCCTTGGTTTCACCTCATTGTCCCGCTCTTTAACCCATTGATGCCTAAAGCAACAGCAAAAAAGGCCCTGAGCCCCTTTTTAAAAAAAAAAGTTGCCCTCAGTCTATAATACGAAGACGAAATATCTCAGCCTCTGACGCACATAAACACATGTAACAAGTTGATTTTAAACGCTAGGACCCTCATCTTGCATTAGACTGTGTTCATTCAGCTCTAACATACAAAGATTTTTAATAAAATTGTCTCAAATCTCATGAGCCTGAATGTTGCGTAATGCAGCTCTAGGCACCAGGGCCAATGTTGCGCTATGCAACATCCAGCATCAATGGGTTCATGGTCTGTTCCAGAGAAAAATATATAGTTTTACTGGATACTGAACGAAAGGTGCTGTTGCTTAGAAGAGAAAGGGTTGAGTGGGTTGTCAATGCGCAGGTTTTTGTTTTGTCAGAAAGAGGTGGCAACCGAGGGTGCTGTGGCACAGCGCGCTAAGCCCCCCACATTTGGGCTTTCATGCCCACCCAAGGGGACCCCGGTTTGAGTCCGGACGGGGTCATTTCCCGATCCTTCCATATCTCTGTCTCCCACTCATTTCCTGTCAGCATCTCACATTGTCCTGTCAATAAAGGCATAAAAAGCCCCTAAAATATATTTCCAAAAAAGAAAGAAAGAGGTGGCCACCCTATAGTTGTGTGGTGGGACTGGATGCCATAAGTCTTGGTAATGAGCAATGTCGCCAGCAGGTTGCAGCGCAGTCCTTTGGCTCTGAGCTCTCTAAAACAAATCACAGCCAGCCAGTGTCTTACAGTGTGTCCTTATTTGGAGCTTTCCCAAGGCTGGTGCCGATGGCGATGGGCTTCCTTGGCTTCCCCCTGACCCAGGACATTAATGAGACATGAGGAGAGGGGGGTGATGGGAAGTGCACCTGTGAAATATTAGCCTCGCGAGCCATCCTACGTACTTCCGCCAAAGGATTGGCTCCACTACTGTAGTCTGGCCGTGCTTCTCTGTGGAGTGCCTGGAGCAGTAGAATTTTGATCGCAACACCCCCCAGAAAACAGCCAATAATCCAATACGCTCGTGACTAGGGTGACCAGCTGTCCGGACTTCGGCCGGACAACCCCGCCCCTTGACTTTCTAACCTAGCGTCCTCGTGCGCACCCATTGCTTCGACTTGCCGAATCCCCGCCTCCGTGGAGAAAACAGTGAAGTTGGCATTCTAAACTGTAGGTAGAAATCAGGGAACAGCGCTGCCATCTTACCTCAGACTAACTCAGCTGCCAACAACAGTTTTACTTGTAAAACAATATTTTTGGGGGGAAGGATTTTCGCATTTCATTACCTCACTCCGATAAAGGAGTCATCAGTACCACTAACTTAATATTGTATCAGAGACGGCAGGTTACGATAGACAAATCCTTCCGGTGTTGTCTGTGTAGGATGTTTCATATTTTTTTTAAATGTATTTTGGGTAGTCATGCATTCGTAGGCCTACTAGCCAACAATTAATTTGATTTACATTACTCAAAGTTGGTCAGAAGTCTGTTTATCAGCGGTGTTTTAAGGGAGGCAAACCGCTTCTGTCAACCTTTTTTTTTCATGCAGACGCTGGATAACCAACAACACGAGCTCAAATAGCCTACAGACAGCGCCCGTGCAGAAAGACGTTTCTTTACCCTGTTTGTAAAGTTGTGAGAACCCTCGTATCGTTGAAAAGGCATTTAGGTTTGGGGTTATATCTGGAGTAACATGGCGGCCGCAGATATCGGAAACGCGACCGACTGTCAAGGTCTAGTTTGCGTCAATGACGTTGCCTCGCATCTCGAGGCCATAAGCAAAAGGCTAGGAGGAAAGGAAAGACAAAGAGAGGGACACACGGACGTCGTGAACAGGTCGTAAAAACGGACCGATGGCCACCCTACTCGTGACAATGACGTACACATCTGCGCCAGAGCCATTGGTCTGCGCTATGTTGTTGTTGAGTAACTGCCAGCGATTGGGTGAGAGGTGTCCAATAATTTCAAACCATAACTGAGTGCAAACTTCCTGCTTCCTACAATCGCTTCAGAGCAAACAAATGCCAGACCATAAATACGAAATGAAATGGTAGTATTATGGGATGGTCAGGACCAGGCTAGTGAAATATCCCAGTGTGTAAAAACAGGAGAGGTGGCAGGCAAGGTAGGCCTACTAGCAGCAGCGCGTAAAAACAGGAAAGCTGGGACTTTGTGCATTACAGGACATTAGTGAGACGGGAGGAGAGGGGTGATGGGAAGTGAGCCTTTGAAATACAACAGCCCCAGCGTGTCAAAACAGGAAAGTTGGCAGGCAAGGCAAGGCATGGCATGGTAGGCCTACTAGTAGTACCCGTGCCTTGTTGCCCTCTGCATCTGCCTCCTCAAAAACAACTTCTCCAAGAAGAGCCAGCTGCTGCCCTGTGGGTAATGGAGGAGATCTCTGAGAGGGGTGATGGGAAGTGGACCTGTGAAATATCCCAGTGTGTAAAAACAGGAGAGGTGGCAGGCGAGGTAGGCCTACTAACAGCAGTGCGGTGTTGCCCTCCTCTGCCTCTGCCTCTTCAAAAGTGAAAGCGAGTGAAAGCCAACTGGGAAACTCCAACTCCCATTGTCATTGTGACACAGCACTCCACAGCACACAAGTGTTCACTGCACACTGCACACAACGAAATTGCATTTATGCCTCACCCGTGCAAGGGGGCAGCCCCCAATGGCGCCCCAAAGGAGCAGTGCGGTGGGACGGTACCATGCTCAGGGTACCTCAGTCATGGAGGAAGGTGGAGGAGAGTACCAGTCAATTATGGTGCATTCATGTGGTCTTCTGAAGTAGATATTATCTAGTTGCGAAGTGGTATTTACAAGTGCGTTGCGTTCATGTGCTGTTTTGATGTTGTTTACAAATTAAAGATGGCGAACCAGAGTGAGACTTTTTACCAAAACGGTTATAGACTGTTGTTCATCAGCTACAGCAAGCAAATGAATTAGGAAGTCAAAGGTAAAATGTCTGTATATTTTCTGACGCTGTCATTTGCCATGACTGTCTAAACATAATGAATGCCGTTTTTTGAGTATTTCAACTTAGAGGTTGCCATGGCGAGAGTAGAGCCAGCGGTTGTGTGCGTCATCATCTCGTAAACGCGTTCCTTAAAATTTTCTATGAGTTGTCCAGTGGTAAATACCAGAAGCGGTGGCGTTCATGTGTGCTTCAAATGTCGGCGTTTGGTATTTACGATAATTACGAGACCACATGAATGCACTATTACTCCCCCCACCAACCTGGAGGGTCGTGTTGCCCTCCTCCGCATCTGCCTCTTCAAAAACAGCTTCTCCAAGAACAAGATCTAAAACTTCTCCAGAGCCGCTGACAGCTTTGGCCGCGCCTACAACAAAGTAATCTGAAAAGCTTCCCCCTGCACTCAATACATACAATGTAATGGGGAGGAACCCCAATTCTGGCCCCCCTCTCTCCCTGGGCCCAGGACAGCTGACCACTTTGTCCTCTTTTGGTTCATGGCGGCTGACGGCTTTGGCCGAGCCCAGAACAAAGAAACACCTGAAAGGCCTCCCCTGCACTCAATACATAAAATGTAATGGGGCCCCCTCTCTCCCTGGGCCCAGGACAGCTAACCCTCACCTGTGGCTTTCCCTGGCCTGCCCTGACCTAATGGCCTGCCAGCACCCCCCCCCACCCCCAACCAACCAATATATACAATGTAATGAGAACTCAATTCTGGGCCCCCCCTCTCCCTGGGCCCCTCTCTCCCTGACCCCAAAAACTATTTTTCCGGCTGTGGCAAAAATACATGGAAACATACCTGTCCTTCCACACCAACCGGCAGTAGTTAGGTGTCAGTGGCGCGGGAGCCGGTGTCCTGTTTATATGAGCGACCCGTCGAAATGTGATTCTCTTCGCTAGTGAGCATGCGCACGCATGCGCATGCGCACGCATGCGCACACCCTCGCGGTGGTTTTCGCGGGTGATTGCCCATCGAATTGTGAGACCGCAAGTTACGACAGGATCCCCTGAGACTGTCAACTTTAGTGACTCAAACTGTAGCCTGAGGTTACCACCAGTCATCCATAGTCTAGTTAGCCTATAGCCTGTCCACCGACTGTCATGGACTGAAAGTTACGATATATCCCCTGGGGGAAAAACGGCAGAGGTGGAAAGTAACTACTTAACTCACGTTACTGTAATTGAGCGTGGATCATCCAGCAGATCATTGGGAAATCTGCGAAATAGCGTGGCCTCGAACATTTGCTACTTTGTTGCCTAACCGTAATCGCTCACACACTCAGCCTCGAACATTGTAACATTGATCAGAAAAGACTATTTATGTAGAGGAGGCGTTCTCATTGCAAAATGGAAAAAAATCGCCACCTCTGATTGAGCTGTCAAAATGCTCCCTTCACCCTTTT
This sequence comes from Engraulis encrasicolus, assembly GCF_034702125.1. Lineage (NCBI taxonomy): Eukaryota > Metazoa > Chordata > Actinopteri > Clupeiformes > Engraulidae > Engraulis > Engraulis encrasicolus. The sequence continues at coordinate 3,549,391 of NC_085862.1, forward strand.
TGCTCAAGAATTTGAATCGACTGCATTGTAAAATGCCTGACCATGGTAATAAGAAATGCACTGCTGGGGATGTTATGAAAATATGATTCCGGTCATTAAAAGACAGACATCTGCCAAAACAAAGCCACAATACGCTATCTGGGAATATCTAAACCGCGCTTGTTTATCCCCATAGCAAATGATTTCATGTGGCAATTTGCCTTGCGAGCCCACGTCGCATTGAAACCAAACCAACAGCAAATGACTGCATTAAACAACCCGTAGCCAGGCCCTGATCCCAAACACTTTCTCCAGTATTTGCGCAAACTCAACTCTCTTTCATAGCCTATGACACGTTTCTTAACTTGCTCAAACGAGAGGCTCAGTTTTAGTGGTCAGCAGCCGCACGTTCTTATTAAACTCGGCACGAACGATTGCACTGTCCGTGAAATAAACAAAGTAATGGTTATTAAAACAGTCCTACGTGGACCGATTGAAACGCCTTCCGCGGAAAATCAAGGTCGCTCATTTAGATGAGGCATCGCAAATCGATAGAACACCACTATCGAATAGGGCGACCGGTCGCTCATCTCGACGAGGCAACACATCTCGACAGAACACCGGCTCCGCTCCGCGCTGCATTTGGAAAATAGAACTCTGGCTTATTTTTCACGCCGGCGACCGGCGTTGTCCCATTCAAATGAATGGCAAAGTATTTTGAACTGGACTGGCCGAGTACGCCGACGCTGTCGGTGTCAAAGACAGAGTAGAACACACCGGCCGAAACTAAGCAGAAAGACCTCAATCGTCTCGCTTCCGTTCCGCGACGCCTTGGTGTTCAGCCGGCCTTAAGGGCGGGTTATGCTTCCTACTTGTGCCACAGAGTGAGCTTGTCGCAGCCATGATGCAGTTAATTTTGGTTTATGCCCTGTTTTGAAGCACGGTCTGCGCGATGTCATTCCAGGCTCAAACTGCCTTCAATACAAAGAGTAACCTAAACGTGTCGGTTGTTTTTTTCGCTTCACAGACTCGAATGAATGAATGAAAATGAAACATTACATCTTTATATGACGTGCATGTTTGATCGCACTGGCAGCCACCGTGGTAGTTTGGAACAAAGAAGTGGCTCATTTGTCGAGGACGACGCGGAATGTTTCCTCGTGCTCGGAACCACTGTTCAACTGTCCAAATAACTTCAGCGTGGTAACTTGCAAGCGCACGTGTTGTCTTTGGTTCGTGTAAATAAATCAAACGACAAAGCACGGGCAACTTATTTAATGAAGAGCTCACAGTCCGTAGACCGACGAAGGTTAGAACAAGGAAGTAGCTTGTTCTCGACTCGAGGACAGAGCAGGCTGGTCGAGAGGACCAATCAGAGACCTATTTTCACACTTCACGCCGTCGCTCCCTGCGTCGAGACACAATTTTGGGGAGGTGCCCCAGAGTACCTGCGTGATGGGGGGGGCTTCACTCCGTTAACTGCGCGGCTCACTGCATCACGACGCAGGGACGCTGATCTCTAGGCATAAAGGGCGGGTTATGCTTCCTACTTGTGCCACAGAGTGAGCTTGTCGCAGCCATGATGCAGTTAATTTTGGTTTATGCCCTGTTTTGAAGCACGGTCTGCGCGATGTCATTCCAGGCTCAAACTGCCTTCAATACAAAGAGTAACCTACGTGTCGGTTGTTTTTTTCGCTTCACAGACTCGACGACAATGAAAATGAAACATTACATCTTTATATCACGTGCATGTTTGATCGCACTGGCAGCCACCGTGGTAGTTTGGAACAAAGAAGTGGCTCATTTGTCGAGGACGAAGCGGAATGTTTCCTCGTCCTCGGAACCACTGTTCAACTGTCCAAATAACTTCAGCGTGGTAACTTGCAAGCGCACGTGTTGTCTTTGGTTCGTGTAAATAAATCAAACGACAAAGCACGGGCAACTTATTTAATGAAGAGCTCACAGTCCGTAGACCGACGAAGTAGATTGTTCTCGACTCGAGGACAGAGCAGGCTGGTCGAGAGGACCAATCAGAGACCTATTTTCGCACTTCACGCCGTCGCTCCCTGCGTCGAGACACAATTTTGGGGAGGTGCCCCAGAGTACCTGCGTGATGGGGGGGGCTTCACTCCGTTAACTGCGCGGCTCACTGCATCACGACGCAGGGACGCTGATCTCGAGGCATAAACCACCCTTAAACCACCCTTTAGTCCCCACCTGCCACTTTCCTTGACCACTTAAGGGTGGTTTATGCCTCCAGTCCAGCGTCCCTGCGTCGTAATGCAGTGAGCCGCGCAGTTAACGTAGTGAAGCCCCCCCCATCACGCAGGTACTCTGGGGCACCTCCCCAAAATTGTGTCTCGACGCAGGGAGCGACGGCGTGAAAGGGCGAAAATAGGTCTCTGATTGGTCCTCTCGACCAGCCTGCTCTGTCCTCGAGTCGAGAACAAGCGCTACTTCCTTGTTGTAACCTTCGTCGGTCTACGGACTGTGAGCTCTTCATTAAATAAGTTGCCCGTGCTTTGTTGTTTGATTTATTTACACAAACCAAAGACAACACATGCGCTTGCAAGTTACGACGCTGAAGTTATTTGGACAGTTGAACAGTGGTTCCGAGGTGGAGGAAACATTCCGCTTCGTCCTCGACAAATGAGCCACTTCTTTGTTCCAAACTACCACTGTGGCTGCCAGTGCGATCAAACATGCACGTGATATAAAGATTTAATGTTTCATTTTCATTCTCGTCGAGTCTGTGTTGCTAAAAAACAACCGACACGTCTAGTTTACTCTTTGTATTGAAGGCAGTTTCAGCGTGGAATGACATCGCGCAGACCGTGCTTCAAAACAGGGCATAAACCAAAATTAACTGCATCATGGCTGCGACAAGCTCACTCTGTGGCACAAGTAGGAAGCATAACCCGCCCTTTAGTCCCCACCTGGGGGTTTTCCCTGCCCTGCCCTGCTGCTCTGAGATGTGGGCCCGGAGCCCTGGAGGGCCATCTGGATCCCAGCTGTAGTGAGGCCCAGGGGCCCTGGAGGACTAACCAGGCCGTGCCCTCCTAGTGACACAACACCTTCTGCGTTGCTACTAGTCAGGTCAAGAGCAATGCAAGTACTTTCTGAGCTCCCGAAAAATCGAGGGCCATCTTGCTCCCAGCTGGGGTGATGCCCCCAGGGGCCCTCGAGGGCCATCTTGCTCCCAGCTGGGGTGATGCCCCCAGGGGCCCTCGAGGGCCATCTTGCTCCCAGCTGGGGTGATGCCCCCAGGGGCCCTCGAGGGCCATCTTGCTCCCAGCTGGAGTGATGCCCTCTTCTCCTCAGGCCTGAGATCTCCTCCATTAGCCACACGGGGCAGCAGCTGGTTCTTCTTGGAGTGGTGAAGTTGTTTTTGAAGAGGCAGAGACAGAGGAGGGCAACACGACACGGGCGCTAGTAGTAGGCCTACAGTACCTTGCCTTGCCTCGCCTGCCACCTCTCCTGTATTTACACACTGGGATATTTCACAGGTCCACTTCCCATCACCCCTCTCAGAGATCTCCTCCATTACCCACAGGGCAGCAGCTGGCTCTTCTTGGAGAAGTTGTTTTTGAAGAGGTAGAGGCAGAGGAGGGCAACAAGGCACGGGACGCTAGTTGGCCTACCTCGCCTTGCCTTCCATGCCAACTTTCCTGTTTTTACACACTGGGCTGTTGTTGTATTTCACAGGCTGACTTCAAATCACCCCTCTCCTCACGTCTCATTAGTGTCCTGTAATTCAGTGGTTCCCAACCTTTTTCTTAAGGGACCCATGTTTTTACTATTGTAAGCTTTGGTGACCCAACCACGCGAGCGCCCGCACGAGACGGAGTCACAAGATGCCCTCCGTTTCCTGCGAAAGCTTATTTTAGTTATTTTATTCCTCAATTCGTCTTTGGTCAAATATAGAATAAATGTTTAATGTAGCACTTACAATTTTATTAGTTAAATGCTTTGTCTTTTATTCAACATGGGCTATATATATTTGAAACGAAACCCCTTAAAATCAAGAGGTCTCCGCGACCCCCTGTGGATCTTTGGCGACCCATAAGGGGGGTCCCGACCCATAGGTTGGGAACCACTGCTGTAATGCACAAAGTCCCAGTAAATCTATGATGTTGCCAGAAAATAGTTGCCAGTGCTCACATTGTTGGCTTTGAATATAGAAAAACACAAGCATACACAGAAAATTGCAGTGTTAATTCAACACATACAGAGTACTCTGGGACCAAACACGCTCTAGAAGATGTTAAATCAACTCTCTGAGTGAATTAACAAAGCATATTTATTGTATAATATAACAGAGACAGACAGACAGACAGACAGACAGACAGACAGACAAGCAACCAGCCAGACTGATGGACTGAGACACAAGCCTGGTGCTGTAGGCCTATGCAAGAGGGAGAGTGACAGGGAGAGACTGCATGGGAGTGAGACTGTTGATGAAAGAAATTAAATCAGCAACAATAACAAGTCGTGTAAGTGGCTGCGGCTGCGGCTGCGGCTGCGGCTGTCGCTCTCCTCTCCTCTCCTCTCCTCTCCTGTCCTCTCCTCTCCCCTCCCCTCTCCTCTCCTCTCCTCTCCTCTCCTCTCCTGTCCTACTCTCCTCTCCGCTCCTCCCCTCTCCTCCTCCTGTCCTCCTCCTGTCCTCTCCTCTCCTCTCCTCTCCTCTCCTCTCCAGTCCTCTCTCCTCTCCCCTCCTCTCCTCTCCTCTCCTATCCTCTCCCCTACCCTCCTCTCCTCTCCCCTACCCTCCTCTCCTCTCCTCTCCTCTCCTCTCCTCTCCTCTCGGCTCTCCTATCCCCTCCTCTCCCCTCCCCTCCCCTCCTCTCCTCTCCTCTCCCCTCCACTCCACTCCACTCCTCTCACTCCTCTCCTCTCCACTCCACTCCTCTCCTCTCCTCTCCTCTCTTCTCTTCTCCTCTTGGCTCTCCTCTCCTCTCCTCTCCTCACCTCTCTCCTCTCTCCTCTTGACTCCTCTCCTCTCCTCTCCACTCCAGTCCTCTCTTCTCCTCCCCTCTTCTCTCCTCTCCTTTCCTTTCCTCTCCTCCTCTACTCTCCTCCCCCCTCCTCTCCTCTCCGCTCCTCTCTTCTCCCCTCCTCTCCTCTCCTCTCCCCCTCTCCTCTCCTCTCGTCTTCTCTCCTCTCCTCTCCAAGCCTCCTCAGCTCTCCTCTCCTCTCCTCTCCTCTCCCCTCCTCTCCTCTCGTCCCCTCCTCTCGTCCCCTCCTCTCCCCTCCTCTCCTCTCCTCTCCCCCAGTGCCTATTAATTTCCCCATGTGGTGCCACTCTTCTCCCCCGCAGACGGCTCACCGCGCTGACAGCTCCGCAATCACACGCCGCTTAATGAGACTGTTTACCTCCACCCGATAGCCAGCGGGGACGCCGGCGCCGCTGCTCGAAAAAAAAACATGGCGTTCCCGCTTACCAGTACGCTCGCCAGCCTACCCGCCCGCCTGCCTGCTTGCTTGCACGCCTTCTCGCCAGTCTACCCGCCTGCCTGCCTGCTTGCTTGCACGCCTTCTCGCCAGTCTACCCGCCTGCCTGCCTGCCCGCCTGCTTGCCTGCTTGCCTGCCTACCTGCCCGCCTGCCTGCCTGCCTGCCCGCCCGCCTGCCTGCCCGCCTTCTCGCCAGTCTACCCACCTGCCTGGCTGCTTGCCTACCCGCATGCCTGCCTGCCTGTCTGCTTGCTTGCCTGCCTGCCTGCCCACCTGCTTGCCTGCTCGCCTGCCTGCCTGCCCGCCTGCTTGCCTGCTCGCCTGCTCGCCTGCTCGCCTGCTTGCCCGCCCTGTCCACTTGCCTGCCTGCCTGCCCGTCTGCCTGCCTGCCTGCTTGCCCGCTCTCCTGCCCGCCTGCTTGCTTGCACGCCCGCTCGCCAGCTTGTCCAACTGCCCGCCTGCTTGCCCGCTCTCCTGCCCGCTTGCTTGCCCACCTGCCTGCCCGCCTGCCTGCCTGCCACCACTCCGCCTCCTTGACCTCTCCCTGCCAGCTTGCAAGACAATTGACAGCACCCTCATTAAGGCGCTGGTGTCCTCAAGAGGAGGGCCTCAGTACAAAGAGGCGTCCGGTCAGCTGAGGAGAGCTGAGTGTAGGGGAGCTGAGGGGACATGGAGTGGGGAACATTTGGCTGCTCGAGCCCTCATTTGATGGTTAAAATACAGCCGACACACTAATTTAACCCTGAGAGAGTTGATCAAACATCCCAGAGTATAGGTAGGCCTACTCTGCAAGTGTTCACAAGCTGAAAAGAACAGCTGTGGACAGTACGCCACTAAGGCTCCCTGTACTATTTGAAAATTCACTTTTAATTCCCACCTCTCACACATGAATGGTTGACTACAGGCTGCCCCTGTGTGTGTGTGTGTGTGTGTGTGTGTGTGTGTGTGTGTGTGTGTGTGTGTGTGTGTGTGTGTGTGTGTGTGTGTGTGTGTGTGTGTGTGTGTGTGTGTGTGTGTGTGTGTGTGTGTGTGTGTGAGATGCAGGCTGCCTTGTATCCGCAGCAGTAGCACTTGCAGCTTTTCGGGAACAAGAGGCTGCTTCCCTGCTTCCACTTGAAGTGAGCAGCACCTAAATCTCCGTTCCCATGGCAACGCTCCGTTTTAAGTATGGCCGCCGCTGCAATTATGCCTGTCCTCTACTTGGACGGCTAAATCACAGCATTTGCACCTGCTATTATTACCACTGAGTCTACTCTGTCCTGTGTGTGTGTGTGCAGCAGTTCAGTTCCTTCTCCTCTACCAGATGGAACAGGGCTGTGCAATGTATCGAATTCGTATATCGTGATATCAATATTGCTGTCAAACAATATAAAATGTCAAAATATCGAGTCGAAACAATATTTTTGTAATTTGCCAATACTGTCAATAGGTAGGCTACGCTAAGCGCAATACATTCTCCTCCACTTGAGCCATTGCTGAAGGGAGGGAATATTTTGAATTGTCTAGCACAATCATTCATCTTGAAAAGAAATATTGACTAAAAATGTTGTGATATCAACATTCACTGAAATAATCGTGCTATTGATTTTTCTCATAATCGAGCAGCCCTAACCAGCTGGAGCGGGGATATAAAGGCAGTGATATGTGTAGTCCATTACAATAGTGATATGGGGCGAGAAGCATCTGGACAATTCTATTCAGTTATGTGTATCAGATATCAGGACTTTTATTGTGACAGGTCTGTTTTTATCATGCATTCTTCAAAGCGTTCCCGGTGATAAAGAGGCCGGGAGAAGAAGATCCAACTCTCAATATCTGAGAGAGCCGACATCTAGCCAGCGTTCTATTTTGGTTCTGATGGAAAGCAGAATGTTTTTTTTTTCAGACACAAACTGTAAACTCCGTGGAGGTTTTGCAGGCCAAATATGGGGAAATATGAGTCTGTGTTTCTGTAAAACCATTACCCAGTGCTGTTATCACGGCTTAATTACTTAATTACCGCCATGTTGATGAGCAACACAAGGGGCAAAATAAAATAAACGACACAAGATTAATGACATAGCCAAGGAGCGACAACACTAATGAAAATTGATCTTGTTGTTGTTGACGTACGAGTCAACGCCAGATGATATCAGCAAAACAACACAATCAAACCCCCAAACACTCAGGCTGAATCCCATAGGCCAACAACACAAAAAAAACTGTGAAAACAAAATGATTCACACAGTACATGGAGTGGACTACTACGCTACGTATAACAAAGGGGCCCATTTCTCAGTATCGTCTTATATGACTAAGGTGGTATGCAGGCCTATAATGTCAGTGGTAAGGGGGTGTCAGGGGGTGCGTACGGGGTTTAGCACCGGTAAGACATGGAAACTAATTTCACCACTGCATAATGTATAATGCTAATATTGCGACATATAAATACAGATGAAATGTTTATGTGTAGTACTCATATGGCACAAAATGCTGTACACCCATACAAAAAAGACATTTCTTATTTTCCTTATATCTTAGTTAGGCACACACATGTACATTCCATGTAGCATGCTTACATTGCAACACATAGGATAAACATTACTGTTTATGTGTGGCACTCATATGGCACAAAGTGCTGTACAGCCATACGAACAAGACATTTCTTATTTTCCATCATATCACACGCACATACCATGACATGTAGCATGCTTACATTGCAACACATAGGATAAACATTACAGGTGGAATGTGTATGTGCTCAATCATATGGCATATACCCGGTACTGTAGTCAACTATACAGGTGGCCCTCTTTTCTTATTCTCCTCATACAGTATAAGACTTGCACAGCCAGTAAATCGCGTTGTAAAATTCCTATTTTGTAATGGGAACAGAGAACAGACAAGCAGTTCAGTTCAGCGTGTATCGGTGACGGGGTATCTGAGAACGGTGTCAACAGAGGTCACAGAATCATGCTGAGGTGTGATTGGCACTCAGGCAGGGAGAGGGGAGAGCGAGAAGGGAAAGCAGGAGATCGAGAGAGGAGAGAGGAGAGGAGAGCAGGAGGAGAGAGCGGAGAGTGAGAGAGGAGAGCAGAGAGCAAGAGGAGAGGAGAGCAGGAGGGGAGGGAGCGGAGAGGGGAGGGGGGAGAGCAAGAGGGGATAGCGGAGATCGAGAGGGGAGAGAGTGGAGAGCGAGAGGGGAAAGCAGGAGTGGAGAGCGGCAGAGTGAGAGGGGAGAGGGGAGAGGGGAGAAAGCGAAGAGCGGAAAGCGGGAGGGGAGAGCGAAAGGGGAGAGCGGAGAGCTAGTGTCAGAAGATGTTGACACAACACCACCATGCAAGACCAACACAATGCCAAGAAGAGCTGACACTATACCAGGAAGGACCGACACTAAAACAGGAAGGAACACTAGTAAACCAGGTTAAGTTAACTATGGAACTATCTAAGAGTTTGAGGTACTCATTTTCTTAACTAGGTGCTATACCTGCAAGCTATGTCTGTTAGAAAGATTACCATTTCCTGTGGGTTAACTTGGCATGGTTTAACGTATTTAACACATGTTCTTGTAATACTCCCCAAGAAGGACCAACACAACATCAAGAAGGACCAACACAAAATCAAGAAGGGTCACTACAACAGCAAGGGCTATAACATAACCCCAAGAAGGATCAACAAAACACCAAGGACTATATAAAACAACACCAAGAGCTATAACACAACACCAAGATGGACCAACACAACACCAAGAACTATAACACAACACCAAGATGCACAAAGTCTAGGCTTCTGCTCCCTGCACCCTGCACAGCTTTAGATACAGCAGGAAACATGACGACCATCCAGGCTGACACTGCAGCTAAGTCAGCACAATGGATACGTCAAAGAGGTTAGCCAAATACGCTGAGAAGGGAGGCGGTGGGCCGACAGGCACCTGAAACTTTCACAAATGTTTGCGGCCCACTTCTGGCCAATAAACAATGCAATGAACAGCAAAACACACAGAAATATTATTTATATTACATAATTTATAAATATCATTCTTAGTGTAAAATTGAAAGAAAAATGTCTGCACACTTAAATCCCCTTTGTGTTCTTTTTAATAAGAGGCCTCTAATTAAAAAGAACACAAAGTGGATTTAAGTGTGCAGACATTTTTCTTTCAATTTTACACAGTTTTTGTTTATGTTTGGCACCTTTTAATCGAGAGCGCGGTGTGATCTGGATAAACATAAATATCATTTTTTGAAAATGATTTCACGGTCCACTTGGAATCCGTTTGCGCGGCCCACAGTTTGAGTATCACAGCCCTAAGTCTCCCTTCATCTCTTCTCGAAGCGTTGCTCTCAGTCAAGACAACACTGGGGTTAGCCTAATAAGCTGTGAAGGCAGGAGATGGGCAGAGGTGGGCCTGCAGTACATGGCTACCTCACCCAGCACTGCTGACAGGCTTTGTCTGGGCCCAGGATAAAGTCATCTGAAAGGGCCCCAAATCCAATACAAACAGTGTATTGAGTACCCAATTCTGGGCCCCCTGTCTCCCTGGGGGTGGGGAACGTATGTCTCGAGGGCCAGGGGGGGGGGCGTATGTCTCGAGGGCCAGGGGTGGGGAACGTATGTCTCGAGGGCCAGGGGTGGGGAACGTATGTCTCGAGGGCCAGGGGTGGGGAACGTATGTCTCGAGGGCCAGGGGTGGGGAACCTATGTCTCGAGGGCCAGGGGTGGGGAACCTGTGTCTCGAGGGCAGCAGGGGGGGGGACGTGTGTCTCCAGGGGTGGGGAACCTATGTCTCCAGGGGTGGGGAACCTATGTCTCCAGGGGTGGGGAACCTATGTCTCGAGGGCCAGGGGTGGGGAACCCATGTCTCGAGGGCAGCAGGGGGGGGGACGTGTGTCTCCAGGGGTGGGGAACGTATGTCTCTAGGGCCAGGGGTGGGGAACGTATGTCTCCAGGGCCATTTGCGGCCCTTGAGGGCATTTGATCTAGCCCCTGATATTGTTTTTAATGTTATGCAGCTTCACATGAAATGTGACACATTTTGTAAAGGAAATGTAGAAAATACATTTGCAATACAATTATGTTATATTCAGGGGACCTAGAGGAAGGTGGGATCTGTTTTAAAGGTGTCTGCCTTCAATATAGGCCTAAAGTGCGGGGGGAAATCGTGGTTTCTGTTCATAAGACGGCCCTCTGAGGACTTTTACGGCCCTCTGATGGATCTGCAGTGGCCCCTCGAATGGAAAAGGTTCCCCAGCCCTGTTCTATGGCCTTCCCGGCTTTACCCTGGGGGGCACATGAAATGTTAACAAATGTTTGTGTCCCACTTCTGAACAATAAACAATGCAATGAACAGCAACACACAAACACAGAAATATTAATAATATTTTCAGAAAAGGATTTCATGGTTCACTTG
>NC_085862.1:3562713-3577713 GCF_034702125.1 Engraulis encrasicolus
AACAATGAGCAATATTTTCATGCAAACCAAAAATATTCCTTCAGGATGAATGGCTTTCTGTTTGAGAAATTTACCTCCAAGAAGTGGATTGCATGATGGGACATGCATGATGGTGCATTATGGGTAAATGCACTTTGAGGCCCAATTGAACCGAATTGAGGCCCAAGTGAACCGAAAACTAGATGTCATTCATTCCCAACGTAATGCACCTGGAGCATGATTAGGATAATGGAGCGCAGGTGAGGAGGATGGAGGTGATTGGTGCACGTGGGTTGGTGAGTTTTAAACGGCAAGAAACTAGACTGTGAGGAGGAAGCCGCAAGGAGAGATGACTGCGAGAATGCCATCCTGAGGGGAGAGAGAGGCGAGAGTGGAGCGGCAAGATGGGAGACGTCGGACACCGGTAACCGGACAGAGCCAGGCGAAAGGGACGAGAAGTTGGATGAGAAGTGGACGCGATCCTATGGATCAGAAGGCAAACTGGCAGCTCGGAGGAGAGCGCGACTGGCATAGTGCCCAGAAGGAGTCCGCAATCAGAGTGACGGCCAGGTGAACCTGCGTCGATGGAAAGGGGTGAGACGGACATGCACCCCACCGTAAAGATGAGTGACTCGTATTCGCCTGGTTACTGTGGCCCCCGTGAGTGCGCCGCTATCTCTCTTTCGCTCTCTCGCTCTCTCGCTCTCTCTTTTCCTCTCGCTCGCACCCAAGACTGCTGAAGACCAAACAGCTATTCCGGGCCTACGCAGAAGAACTCCCATCGCTTCTCATCACCGCCAGCTGCTCCCGATTGAACGTGTGTGCCATGCCCCCGTTGCAGTGTAATTCACCTCGCAACCCCCGCACGGATGGACTTGGTGGCTGGACTGTCCAAGCATTCCATTGGAGACTTCAGACTTGGGCGTGGGTGGGTTCCCCCGTGGGTAATGGACAGAGACAACTAGGCCTACCCCTTTGACTTTTAATCCAGTGGTGGTAAATAAATAGAACGAAAACTGGATCTTGTGTCTTGGTTTTTGGTGTTGTGCAGTGAACTCCCAGGGTAGTAGTATCAAAGTGGGCGCGGCCAGCAAACGCGCGCCCCACCTGTGACACTTTGAAGATATTTGGGTGAAGTACAATCATGGTGCACTTAGAAAAAGTGTACTTGCAATATGTTAAAACGATTTACTTTAAAGCGCACTATAGAAAATCACACTTCAAAGACATTTGGGTGAAGTGTAATCATATTGCACTTTAAAAAAGTACAATTGCAATATGTTATTAAAAAATACACTTTTAGTAAGTTCACTATTAGAACACTATTAGTATATTCCTCTAAATACACTTTAGCCAAACATCTTCGAAGTCCACTTGAAGTATGGTTCGCTAAGTGTACTTTCTTTGAGAGCAACTTAATTACATCTAATTTTAAGTACACTTTAAATAAGCATATTGTAAACATACTTTTTTTTAGCACAAAAAGCACGAGTGCACTTTTAACATGCTAAGTACACTTCAGTCATACTTTTATTGTACTAAATTGAACCACTTTTTCACCTGGGATAATATATACACAGCTCAAGCACAACACACAAATGCAGCCAGTCCCACACTCAAACACAACACAAGGGCACCCAGTCCCATACTCAAACACTGGCAACGCTTTATTTTAGGGATACATCTATTAGCACTACTACATACGATGTCCCAGTATAAGTAACTTGTAAGGCATGTACAAAGCAAAATCAAACATTTGTTAGTCATGTATTCGCAAATGTCTTGTTCATGCACAATAAGGGATTGATTCAAGGAGTTCTACATAAGTTACTGTATCATTGGATTGATTACCAATTTAACCTTAGTAAGGACCTAGTAAGCCTTAGCATTTGCTTAGTACATTACATTACATTACATTACATTGCATTTGGCAGACGCTTTATAACCAAAGCGACTTTCAAAAGAGGACATAATCAAGTCAACATCACAAGCAAATACAAAGTCCACAGGAGATATACAGAACAACAAGTGCAATTACGCGGGGTTATTTTTTTTATTTTATTTTTTTTTTATAATAAAGAGGAAATAACGAGAACACACACATGCAAACACACACTTACAAACTAAACTAAACTAAACATCATGTCAGGATTCTGCCCTGGGGCAAGGCCAGTTCAATCATTAGTCTAGTAGATTCTCTCGAAAGAGGAATGTCTTTAGTTGTTTCTTGAAGGCTGCAAGAGAGGTGCTTAGTCTTGCTGCCTCTGGGAGACTGTTCCACCACTTGGGAACCACAACGGAGAACAATCTTGACTGGGAGTACCTAGAGCGACTGGATGGCAGAGCCAGACGGCTTGTGCTGGATGAGCGCAGATCTCTTCCAGTAACATAAGGCGTTAGTAGGTCCTTCAGATAAGCTGGGGCCGTTCCTGTGATGGTTTTGTAGGCAAGGGTCAATGCCTTACAAGTTACTTATGCAGGCATTCACATTGTATGTATTAGTGCTAATAGATGTATTCCTAACATAAAGTGTTACCCTAACACTACACAGTGTAGCCAGTCCCATACTCAAACACATTACATTACATTACATTGTATTTGGCAGACACTTTATAACCAAAGCAACTTTCAAAAGAGGACATAATCAAGCCAACATCACAAGCAAATACAAAGTGCACAGGAAATATACAGAACAACAAGTACAGTTGCAACAACACAACACAAGGGCAGCCAGTCCCATACTCACACACAACACAAGTGCATCAAAAATAAAGAGCAGGAAACTATGGCACTCCGGTTTCTTATTGTTTTTACTTTTTCAAAGGCAAATAGACTGCCCAACGCGTTTCGATCTACACGGTCTTTGTCACCACACAAGTGCACCCAGTCTCATACTCAAACACTACACAAGGACCCTGCAGCTGCTGTGTGTGTACTGCCACTCGTACGACCTGGCTGACTTGCATGTGTGTGTACGTGCACAAAAGAAGTAAGTACGTGGATGGGTTGTGCACCTATGAATGTTTGAGTACAGACTGTGTGCATGTGTGTGTGTGTGTGTGTGCCCAAAAAGAGTGCAAAGAGACTGTCCCAATTATGTTCAATTTCTGCCATAATAGGGAGCTTGTGCTTTTGGAGACGGAGATGTCACATCTACCCATAGAGACTACTGGTGTGTGTGTGTGTGTGTGTGTGTGTGTGTGTGTGTGTGTGTGTGTGTGTGTGTGTGTGTGTGTGTGTGTGTGTGTGTGTGTGTGTGTGTGTGTGTGTGTGGTTCAATCACTAGAGGACCCCCCAGGCATCATAATGGGGAGGAGGATGGATGGACTTGTAATGAACAGCATGACCAGCGTGAACAGCAGGGCCCTGGCTAATCACGGCTCGTTAAAGGGAAACTGTGCAGGAAATGGTCAAAAAGGGTACTGCAACTATGGTGCTCATTGAAACTGGGCTGACTATTGCCAAATTTGATCTTTACATGAAAGTTTTCCAAGTAATAAACACATATTTTCTAGTATGGTCCAAGTAGAGCCATTTTTGCAGCTAAAAATGGCTATTTTTGGAAATTCAAAATGGCGGACCATGGACAAGATCCCCCTCTTCATGTATGAAAAGTGCAATTTTTCCAGTCATAATGAATACTTAGAATTTGATGGTGGTGGTAAGTATTCATGAAAAAGGTAACATCAGTGAATGAGCAGCATGAATTCTGGAAATTAACAACTAAAAACAAAAAATAAAGGGGCGTGTCACAATACTCCTAGCATTGAATAGAACAGTCCTTAGGTCTGCTTAGGTCTGCCTAAAGGGGGATCCCCCCCATCCCCCTTGCAATTGTAGAACCCGGAAACAATGGGCCAGCAGCGGAACCTCTCTCTCTCTACTCTCTCTGGCGTGAACAGCGGTCCCTTGCTAATCACGGCTTGTTAAGTTCCAGTGGCCCCAGACTAGACGAGACTGGAGGCCCTATATCTGGAGCATCCTCCAGACACCTCAGCAGCTGCCAGCTCGCTACTTCAGTCTCACCGGCTCAATTAAGGGGCTGCATGGCTGGCTGCATCTGAGTGCCTGCCTGACCACAAAGATTAGCTTCTGACCACAGAAATAAACTCTCAGGGCCCTTACGAGTTGCGCCAAATCAAGCAAACCACAACAACAGATCAGCTGTGTCTTCTGTCTCTCCATTTCTTCTCCTTTCAATCTGTCTCTCTCATTGTTCTTTCTTTCTTTCTTTCTTTCTCTCATCATGTTCAGCGTGTGAGTGTGTGTTGTTTTTTTGTGTGTCTTTTTTTACTTTATTTATGATAGGACAGTGAAGGTGGTGACTGACAGGAAGCGAGTGGGGGGGAGAGAGACGGGGAAGGGCCGGCAAAGGACCCGGGCCGGGAATCCATCCCAGGTCAACTGCATGGTAGACGAGTGCCCAACCGTTTGGCCACGGCAGGGCCGTGTGTGTGTTGTTTCCATCAGAGGAATGTCTTCCATGACAGGAGCGGGGCGCGATGACAAGGGGACTCTCACAGGAGACACCAAAGCCAAAGGTGACATCACATCACCAGTGAGTTTAGTTCATCCATAAAACAGCTTGACCTGGATACAGTGGAGCTCTGCATCTGTTAGCTCTTTCTGTGTGTGTGTGTGTGTGTGTGTGTGTGTGTGTGTGTGTGTGTGTGTGTGTGTGTGTGTGTGTGTGTGTGTACACCTGCATGCATTTGTGTGTGTGTGTGTGTGTGTGTGTGTGTGTGTGTGTGTGTGTGTGTGTGTGTGTGTGTGTGTGTGTGTGTGTGTGTGTGTGTGTGTGTGTGTGCACATCTCCTGCCCATCTCATCTCCTGCCAAGCTACTGGGCGCCAGGATGCGCCGGGACTCCTGCCCATCTGTTACCATGGCAACGCCAGGATGACACCCACCCACACAGGCTCTCTCTGGGCACAGGGTTCAACGGGTGGGTGAACATGCGGTGTAATATCCCTGTTTCCTCTCCTCTCCTTTCCTCTGGGGTGAACACACTGTATAATATCCCTATTTCCTCTCCTGTCCTCTGAACAATGTAAAGGTTAATTGTGTGTAATTACAGAGTGTCCCCAGACCAACTAGCCTACAATACCCAGGTGTCAGCTGAAGGGTTTTGATTAAGCCAGTGTTTCTCAAACTTTTCCTGCCATTCCCCCCTTCAGAGGAAGGATATCTGTCTGCACCTCCCCCCTCGAGCAAAATTGTTACGATAATACAAATAAATAGGCCTTAGTAAAGTTTATTAAAGCCTAATATACACGTATATAGCCTACCTATGATGTTCTCGAAATATTAGTGAATAAATAAATGAATATATTGTGAATGTAAAGTGAATGTGTTGACTTAATGGCAAAGCAGAATGACTTCACACGCCCCCCCCTCCAATACCTCCGTGCCCCCCTAGGGGGGCTTCCGCCCCACTTTGAGAAACACTGTATTAAGCGGTTGAAAAGAGGCCATTGTGGAGCCGTTTCACTGTTTACACATTGAGGGGTAGGTAAACAATTTGTCTCACACAATACAAAGACACTGATAATGAAAGCATTTATTTTGCTGTCCTTGAAATCATTGATGTGTTGCTTTTCAGTTGATTGTCATTGAAAGAGACATTGAAAAAGAAAAGAAAAAAAACATTTGCTGTTTGATGGATTTCAACAGAATCACGTAGGCCGAGTTTTTTAAGTATTAACATCCTGCCTGCGTACGGAATTTCTGTCATTCGAGCTCCAAAGAACAGGATGCTGTGAAACAGCGAGGCAGAAAACAGCCAAACTGTGAAATTGGCAGTGACCAGAGTGTTACATCATGCTCTTGATCGCTGGAACATCCAAATATTTTTGAATACCAAATTAGAAAGAAGAAACCAACTGCTGTGCTGTGATAACTGAAATAATATTTATACAACACAGTAAAAAATAGAATAAAGTCAAACGTTTTGACTGCAGTAATAATTTATATATATATATATTACACAACATTTTTCAATATTCAGCACACTCTTTAGGTCAGAAAAGGTCAAAAAAGCTATTTTAATCTCCAGAAAGAAAGATTAATTTGGAGCAAAACAGGAGCCTTTAGATGAAAGCCTTTAGATTTTAAATGTCAACCTTTTGCCAGCAGCATCCGGAGGTTATGCAAATACGGACATTACATGCTATTTTAGAAGTATGGTGCAATTTGAAAAAGAAATGATGGTCTCGAATGAATAATTTATGACATTCTTGTAAGGCAGAGCAAAAAAATTACAATGATTTGTTAGGGGGTAAATGGCTATGGTAAAGTGGGTTATGACGACAAATGGTAAGAAGTGGTAGTTTGAGGTCAGTAAGGTGTGAGTTTTCAAAGTGGGAATCCGCACACTTAAAATATTTTTTGTTGTCTTTTATTATTTCATGGCTGGATTACGTTTCGACTTCAACAGTACTCATGATGAAGACTGTTGAAGTCGAAACGCAATCCTGCCATGAAATAATAAAAGACAACAAAAAGGATTTTAAAAATGTGCGGACTTCTCACTTTGAAAACTACAGTTGGCCTTCGTCCTGCACCTTTCCCTGGGATGTGCACAATCCTCTCCTTCACCTAACAGTAAGGTGTGAGTGCCTAGTCTTACAGTACTCTGGCCAGACCCTCGTGCATTTCCGCTCAGCTTTGTGAGCTCACACAGCACAGGGGTCTAAAGGATCTTCAGATTCACCCTGCTCCCAACCCAAAATGCGGAGGGACCAACCAGGATCACAGGAGTTTCACAGCTATGACGTAGTCAAATTTTAAACATAGTGGAGAATGGGAAAATAAGTGAAACGTGACAGTTACACACGGACTCAGTCATTTAATTTTAACTATTTTCTCTGAGTATTAAAGTAATAGCTCATTAAAAATGTCAGACAATGCCATAACGTGGCTCTAAAGGTATGAGCACTGGGCCTACACTACTATTCTGGCGACCCGGGTTTGATTCCAACCTGCTTCATTTGCCGCACACTTCCCACGCACATTTTTGCTTTCTCTCCTTCACTGCCCTGTTCCAAATAAAGGCAAAAGCCCCCCCCACAAGTGTTTCCCTAATCAGGTGCAAGGATTGAAAAATAAATAAAACCACCCACGCCTGTGGACGCCTACACCTATATAACTATGGCCGGTGTTTGTGGAGCAAGGTGGAATGCATTTATCTGGTGATTAGTGAGTGCCTGCAAGTGGAAGAGGACAGATAAAAAAAACGTATATGGTTATTCAAATCTTTTTTTTTCTTTTATATATTTTTAGGGCTTTTTTGCCTTCATTTTTGACAGGACATTGGATGAGAGGAAATGGCTAACCTAGGGAGAGAGAGACAGTTGGGATCGGCAAATTACCCGGAACGGACTTGAACCCGGATTGCCGGCATAGTAACCCAGTGCCTTACCGTGGGGCTGGTTCTTCAGATCTTACACAGCATGTGGATATATACTGGTAATCAACGGGCCACTTCAGTAAGCGCTCATCCACATTCCACAGTACAATGTTACAGTATTTTGCAGTACATGTAATGTGCATGTTTGCCCAGACCGTATAGATGAAGAATGGGCCACTTTTATTGCAGCCTACTGTATGTGCCATATAAGAATTGCATAACAGTGTCAATATATTAATTATTTTCCAATTTTTTTCAATGTATATTTTTTCCTACTTGGCTGGATGATAGCACTGTGAATTGTTTGTGCCAGAGAGACTTGGCAAGGGAAGGAAACCATGGAAACACAGAGAGAGTTCTGGAGCCGCCAGCCAGCCAGCGCCTTGCAGAGGAAGGAGAAGAGGAACGGGGAACGAGAATGAAGAGGTGAACAGGTGCATTGAGACGGAGAGAGAGAAAAAAACAGAGAGAGGAGGGGGAGGGGGAGGGTACGGAGAGGAAGGCAATGATGAAACCATAAGGGAACCTGGTTATATCCTGACGGTAAAGAAATGAAGAGCTCTTTTCCAAAATGAGAAAATGTTGGGAAATTGACATTTTTGTATTGGGCATTCCATTGAATTGCATTACAAAATGCATTTTATAGAGGTTTAAAAAGCATATTCTCAAAACATTTGAATGGCAAGGGTACACATACAGTAGATGATAGGACTAGGCTACTTATCAGTCAATTCCAATATAAAAATGCAAAAAGTCAAAAATGGTGGATATAGCGTTTTGGAAAAGAGCTCTTCAAATGTGGAAAACAGTGCAGACGCCATGTGCAAATAGGGTGATACTGACAGAACTAGTGCAGAGAAGGTACGTGATGAAGAGGGAAGGAAGACAAGAGTAGAAACTATTAATAGACTTTTCAGATTTTTTGCCCTCCAAATCCAAATTCTTCAACAAAAGAAAAAATAACGAATAAATAGATTGAACAAGACGACATAATAAATGTAATGCGGACAGTAGAAACTGAGAGAAAGAAGAAACAGAGCATTATGGGAAGGCGTCCTTCAGCTCCAATTATGTCTGATTGCTGTCTGGTTGAACGGGGCCAGTCTATGCTAAACTGTTGTAGACAAACTGCTGTATTGTATTTAAAAGAACACAGCAAAACACAATCAATCATATCTCTCTCATAGGGAATGGGTAATTACACTGCACAATGCCCTGCCCTGGGGACATTAATGGTAAACAATAGCACAAATCTCTTCATTGAATATTGCACATGTTGTCTTCTCAACTAATCCATGCATTGACAACACCATTATACGATATAGTATATGAGGAAAAGGCCTGAAATGAATCACGATGATGAATACATCTCCACATGAACTCAAAGACATCTCTCTGCCACGGACTGCAGACTACAAATAAATGGGCCTTATGTAGCATATAGGCTACATGTGCAATACAATACAAGTAGCGTAAGACTGATTCGGTTTGCCTTGCGACTCTGCATAGCATTTCATGTACAAGTCAGTCAGGCCAACCTGCCCTATTCTTTTGCTCGAGAAATCAAATACAAATAATGTGTGCTCTGTGTACAGCATTGAACAGCCGTTTGATTGGTTGTTTGATTGGCACCAGTACAGAGAGATTAATGCGCTATTGCGTGCTAACTGATCCCACATCAAAGAACTTACTATGGGAGCGTTGCCAGAGCAGTATGCATGAGTAGTATTATTAATTTACACAACAGAAGGCATCAGGGGGCGCGTATATAAATAGTCAACATATGGATGCATTATCACCATGCACTTTTATATATATATATTTTTAGGGGCGTTTATGCCTTTATTTGACAGGACAGTCGAAGATGGTGACAGGAAGCCAATGGGACAGAGAGATGGGGGAGGATTGGGAAATGACCCCGGCCGCACTCGAACCGGGGTCCGTGGTCCCCATTGGTGGGCATGCAAGCCCATATGTGGGGGGCTTAGCGCGCTGCGTCACAGCGCCCCCTTGTAATAGTATTGTAAGAGTATGGAATCACAAATTGATAGAAATCAGGACACTGGGTTACTACGCCGGCAACCCGGATTTGATTCTGGCCCCGGTCATTTGCCGATCCTTCCCCGTCTCTCTCCCCACCCCACACACTTATTGCACTTAGAGAAGGAACTTCTCCCTTCTGGCAGGCAATATTGAGTCCCAGTTAAAAGTAAAAAGAGGTTTCTAAATGGGTATACATTTTTTTTCATCCCCACATCCATTAATTTATTGAACTCTGTCTAATGAATGCTATGTCTGAATACACCCACTCTGCACTTCAGTACTGCACTTTGAATAGGCCTATTTATTGAGTCTTTCTTTTGTTATGGGTGCTTTTGTTTTTGTGTTGTTTGTTTTTCTTATGTGTTATGTGTTGTGTTGCCGCAGCTTTGACAAATAAAACTAATCTTGAGTCTTGAAATCTTGAATATCTCCTCCACTGTCCTGCCAAATAAACATATAAAAAGGCCAAAAAAAAAAACCAAAAAACCTGCCGAAATCAACAGCGAACAGCTAAGGCACTGTACTGTTATGCAGGGGGCCCGATAATGATTATGGCCCGAGGTAATTTCCTATCCTCCCACATCTCTTCCCACAAAATATTCATTGTTTTATGGTTTAGCAAGCACCTGCTCAAACAAAAAATATGAAAGAATGATCTACAAGTGTCTTGTTGTTGACAAGCAGAGTGACTTGAGGTCTGCCTCCATATCTCGGCTCATCAGAGGACATACATAAGCCCATTTCCCCTCCCCTTCTTCTCCCTCTTCCTCCTCTCCTCCACTCCCGACCCCGTGCCACCCCTCTACTTCCTCTTCCAGCTCCCCCCCCCCTCCACTGGCCTGCCAAGAGAGCCCCTCGCCCTCTCCCCCTCCTGCCAACACCCCTCCTCCTCCTCCTCCCTCACCCCCAGCTCCCGCCAAGATTCCCCCATCTCCGTTACCACCCTCAACCCCCCCAAGACCCCTCCTCCTCCTCCTTGTCTCCCTCCCCAGCACCCCCCACCCAGATCCCCCCCCCCCCTCCTCCTGGTCCTTCCTGATTGCTTGTTGCAAGCTCTCCCCTGTGGCCTGGGCTTTCACCACTCGGACTCTGTTGGCTTCAGTGCCCATTAGTTTGGGGCAGCTGAAAGCAGCGGTTCAGGGATCCACCATTCCCTGCTGCTGAGGAGGTCATCATCACAGCATCACCATCACCACGGCAACATCACCATGACAACATCCCCATCACCACAGCATCACCAGAGGTCCAGGGGAGCTAGAAGCCCAAGGAAGGGAGCTACACACTACATATTGTTAAAGGTGGTGGGATAGGAGATTTTTTACTCCAGAAAATATACCATACTGCTTCAAATCCTCTCCACAGCTTCACCATCACCATCATAACATCATCACCATCATAGCATCACCATGGCATCACCACCATCACCATGGCATCACCATCACAACAGCATCACCATCACGACACCATCACCATCATCACCACCATCACAGCATCACCATCACGACACCATCACCATCACTATCACCCCAGCTGTAACATCACCATCACAGCATCATCACCACAACATCAGCATCAGCATCACGGCGTCATCACCACAACATCAGCATCAGCATCACGGCATCACCACTATCACAACATCTCCATCACCACAGCATCACTGCCACAATATCGCCCAATATTTAGCGGTTTCGATGCCCTCATCAGATTCCTGTCACTAAGTTCAGCAGTCGGCCACATTTGTTACGTCACCCTGAATGACGCCTTACCGCCCACTGGAACAGCCGGCAGCATCTGAGCCTCATCTCTGTGTGTGTGTGTGTGTGTGTGTGTGTGTGTGTGTGTGTGCCTCATCTGTGTGTGTGTGTGTGTGTGTGTGTGTGTGTGTGTGTGTGTGTGTGTGTGTGTGTGTGTGTGTGTGTGTGTGTGTGTGTGTGTGTGCCTCATCTGTGTGTGTGTGTGTGTGTGTGTGTGTGTGTGTGTGTGTGTGTGTGTGTGTGTGTGTGTGCCTCATCTGTGTGTGTGTGTGTGTGTGTGTGTGTGTGTGTGTGTGTGTGTGTGTGTGTGTGTGTGTGTGTGTGTGTGTGTGTGTGTGTGTGTGTGTGTGTGTGCAGGATCTGTGTATGTACAAAGCAAAGAAGCAGAGGCAACAATTCCTCAAGGACGTGGACCCACTAGCCTTTCTATAATCTAAAGCGACCTCTTCAATGAATATGTGGTGTGTGCATGCCTGTATGTGTGTGCGGTCCTTTGTAAGCATGCCAATGTACGTATGTGTGTGTGCGTTCCTGTGTATGCCGCTCTGTGTGTGTGTGTGTGTGTGTGTGTGTGTGTGTGTGTGTGTGTGTGTGTGTGTGTGTGTGTGTGTGTGTGTGTGTGTGTGTACGTGTGTGTGTGTGTGTGTACGTGTGTGTGTGTGTGTGTGTGTGTGTGTGTGTGTGTGTGTGTGTGTGTGTGTGTGCGCGCGCGCGCTGGCCTAAAACCCTGAATTGTTTTGTACATCCACTGAGGGGGGGGGGGGGGGATGGGGGGCTTTGTTGTTGTTTGGTCATAATCCATCCCTGCCATGTTCCACTAGTGTGGTCTGGGTCTGGACTGGGCCATATAGTGGTTTGGATTGGGTCTGGAATGGGTCATATAGTAGTTTGGATTGGGTCTGGAATGGGTCATATAGTAGTTTGGATTGGGTCTGGAATGGGTCATATAGTAGTTTGGATTGGGTCTGGAATGGGCCATAAGATTAAGTTGCACCCTCTAGGGGCGTGCTGTGGCGCAGCGCGGCAAGCCCCCCACATTTGGGCTTACATTGCCCACGGACGGGGACCCCAGTTCGTCATTTCCTGCCCCTGCCCCATCTCTCTCTCCCAGTCATTTCCTGTCTACTCTCACACTAACCTATAATAATAAAGCCCCCAAAGCCCCAAACAGAATACTTTAAAAAAAAAGATTAAGCTGCACCCTCATTGAGATTCCTGCAGTACAGTTCAGCTCCTCCTGTGGTGCTGCCACTGAACAGCATCACCACTTTACATGCTGCAGGTCAGGCCAACACATACAGGCAGACTACACTAGAATATCTATGATTTATGATTTCACGGTAATTGTTGTCTTCTCCTATACAGGCACAGAATATGTAATTAAGTAAATATGTGATGGTACTACTTCACTGAAATAATGAAAAGAAGTAATGTTTTCTTTGATGCTACATCCTAATATGAGCTACATTTCCATGACTGTGCAATGAATGAAGAACTACATTTGGACATTGTCTTTTTAAATGTTGAAACCCAATGCCAAACGCGTAACGATTCTGCATCCGTCTGCCTGTTGAGGGTGGATGCCCTCATATGAGGAGCAATAGGCCCCTGCAGGTGGGGGCATGACTTATGAATATGATAGTAGGCCTACTTCACTGGAATAAAGAAGACAAGTTTTCTTTGATGCTACAACCTAATATGAGTTCAATTTCCGTGACTGTGCAATGAATGAAGAAATACATTTGGTCTGCCTGTTGAGGGTGGATGCCCCCATGCGGGGAGCAATAGCCCTGCAGGTGGGGCAGGTGGGTGCATGACTTCCCCGTCTTAGAGGCCACCAGGTGGCTCAATGCCAGCGAACAAAGACGAGATGAAAGTGCATGAAAGTCCTTGTGCACAACCCTTCAGCTGTCCAGGTGCAGGTGTACTGTAAGGCATGAAAACGTGATCAATATGAAAAGTTCATCAAACACCACACACTGGATACAGTTCTTTTTTTCTCTTTATTTTTTGGAGCAAACAATGTGTTTCGCCCAGTGCGTCCTCAGGTTCGCGAACCTGAAGACGCACAGGGCGAAACGTGTTGTTTGCACCAGTGTGTGGTGTTTGATGATTTTTCATATTAAAGACGAGATGAACCTTGGATCTGAGCTGGTTCTGGAATGACCAGATCTCTCATGTGTACAGCCTCGTGTTGCTCATACACATACACATCTTGTTAACATCCTCTTCCTCCTCTGCACGTCAATCCATCGTCTGCTGTGGTGAAAACAGAAGATTGTGGAGCATTGGGGAGATGAGATCCATCACGCCAATGACAGCTGATGAAATTGCTTCACCGCTTGTCTGCTAGTGGCTGACGTGACGGGCCGGCTCTGCGCCAGCTCCACATCAGCTCCGCGCCAGCTCCGTACCGGCTCCGGGCTTGCATCATGTGGCTGGATGACTGATGGACATGCCGGCTGGGGACTGGTGTTTCTACTGACTGGTGTTTCTACTGAGGCATAGTCTACAAGGCTGGATTACGTAACGCACAGCCTAGATATGGCTGCAGCCTAGGGCCCCGCACCTGCCAGGGGGGGGCCCTACAAGCTAGATATGGCAGGAGTCTAGGGCCCCCATCTATCAGGGGCCCCCGCAGGCTAGATATGGATGCCCCCCCCCCCCACCTGCCAAGGGGCCCCTGATTGGCCAAAAGTGAAAAAAATTGCAGAATTGTGACATGATGCAATACTGAAAAATGCATCTGTCGTGCTGAGTACTACTCTTCTCCAAAGTCGGTTTCCTAAGTTTGCAAATGTAGTAAAATTTGCCTTCCAGGGGG
Source organism: Engraulis encrasicolus (assembly GCF_034702125.1). Lineage (NCBI taxonomy): Eukaryota > Metazoa > Chordata > Actinopteri > Clupeiformes > Engraulidae > Engraulis > Engraulis encrasicolus. The sequence continues at coordinate 3,576,721 of NC_085862.1, forward strand.
GCCCCACAGCAATCTGTAGCCTAGGGACCCCAGAGCATCTTAATCCGGCTCTGATGGTTGGTCTAGACTCGTGTACTGAACAGACCGCTGGAGGACGATGCTGCCCTCCCAATAGCCATGTGCCAGGAAATGACATATTGACTTCGGTCCTTCGCAAACTCCTTTGAATGAGTTGTAGGTTATACTACAACACAGTCCGTCATTCGTCACTTGATAACTTATTCACCAACCAGAGACATCTCTTGCAGGCTACTGATCCGATGGGCCAACCTGAGGTGCGTGACTGAGGAGGGGCTCTGGAGAGAGGAGTGAGATCCGGGTTGCCAGGAAAGACTGATGATTTCCAGCCCAAAAAATACCCAAAACCCGCCTGAAAAAATATAAATCCCGCCCAATTCTAACTAAATCATATTGATTTCTATGGGCATAAATCTGCAGAAAAACCCGCCCAAATGCCTTTCTTACCCTTTTTTAACTCCCCAGACAGTCAGCCCACCAAGCAGCCCAATTGGGCGGGCAACTGCCCAATCTGGCAACACTGATGAGGTAGGATTGATTGTGTTATGATGATGAAAGCTGTAAGCTCCATATTTTAGAAACAATATTTCTTCACCTAACCAGCAGCTTGTCCAAGGGTGTCCATAAAAACATTTCAAAATCAGAAGCCTCTTTGTGCACTGCAGATGGGCCTGCCAGCACTTTGCTAGAAAGACTCGACATCATACCAACATTTCTATGACATTACCGAGACACTGAAGTAACAAATGATGATTGGTCTTTAAAATGAGGAGAAATTAGGTCAATGAGTTTATAACAGCAGTCTCTGCGCAAAGGGGGTGCAAATTAAATTAACACTAATAGAGCTAAAGCATTTATATTGCGGATAGTTTCCATGAAATGTGTTTCTAAACCACATAATTACTATTGAATTACTTATGTTTCATTGTTTAAAAAAAGAGCATGGTGTTTATTTCGGCATGTTCTGTCGACTGT
>NC_085862.1:3582713-3587713 GCF_034702125.1 Engraulis encrasicolus
CCCAGTGCTTACTTCTAACCGTCTGGAAAGCCCAAAAGTCCCTGATGATGATGATGATGATGACAGCTTTCAGAGAGAACAGAGAAGTAGTGATCAGGCAACGGCGGAGCAAGTGGAGGAGGAGGCAGACGTAAAAGGAGAAGGGATAGAGGCAGAGGCAGAGGGGAGAGAGACCCAGAAATTACTAGAGAGGAGAGGCAGAGGCAGAGGCAGAGGCAGAGGGAGAGGGAGAGGGAGAGAGGTAGAGAGGCAGAGGTAGAGGGGAGAGGGAGAGAGGGGAGAGAAACGCAGAGAGGGGAGAGGGAGAGGGAGAGGGAGAGGGAGAGGGGGAGGAGATGAGAGGAGGAGGCAGAAGCAGAGGGGAGAGGAGGAGGAGAGGAGGAGGGAGAGGAGGAGGAGGCAGAAGGAGAGGGGAGAGGAGGAGGAGAGGAGAGGAGGGGAGAGGAGAGGAGAGGAGAGGAGGAAGAGGAGGAGAGGAGGAGAGGAGAGGAGGGGAGAGGAGAGGGGAGAGGAGGAGGAGAGGAGGAGGCAGAAGGAGAGGGGAGAGAGACCCAGAAATAACTAGAGAGGAGAGGGAGACGCAGAGAGGGGAGAGGGAGACACAGAGAGGGATAGGGAGAGAGAGAGGGAGAGAGAGAGAGGTAGAGAGAGAGAGGTAGAGGGAGAGAGGTAGAGAGAGAGGTAGAGGGAGACACAGAGAGGGGAGAGAGAGACGTAGAGAGGAGAGAGGGGAGAGGAAGGTGCAGAGGCAGAGGGAGAAGCAGAGAGGGGAGAGGGAGAGGGAGACACAGAGAGGGGAGAGGGAGAAGCAGAGAGGGGAGAGGGAGAGAGGGAGAGAGGGGAGAGGGAGAGAGGGAGAGGCAGAAGGAAAGGGGGGGACCAAGAGAGGAAGAGGCAGAGGCGGAGAGGTACAGAGGCAGAGGGAGGGTGGAAATGGAGAGATCCAGAGAGGGAGAGGGAGAGGCAGAGACAGAGACGGACAGACCCAGGCGGACACAGACAGAGGTACAGGCCCAGAGAGAGAGAGACGGAGACAGAGGTACAGACCCAGACAGGCGGAAACAGAGACAGCAGCAGAGGGGAGAGAGAGGGGAGAGAGAGAGAGAGAGAGAGAGAGAGAGAGAGAGAGAGAGAGAGAGAGAGAGAGAGAGAGAGAGAGAAGAGACAGAGGAAGAGGGGGAAGCGATCCAGAGAGTCAGTGTGTGTGTGTGTGCGGGGGGAGGGGGGGGGGGGGGGGGGGGGACCCAGAGAGGAAGAGAGCTCAGCAGGAGCCTGTTGCAGTCATGCCTAGAGAACGTGTAAGTGCAGTGCAGTGTAGTGTAGTTTAGTGTACCCACAGGGGAGGGCGTTAGCATGCTAGCGGCATGAGTAGTGTAGTGTAGTGTATTGTATCCACAGGGGAGGCCGTTAGCATGCTAGCCGCATGAGTAGTGCTTGTTAGAAACCATCTCTGGGGCGGCTCAGTGTGAATCCGGAGGATGAGGGGTGGGATTGGAGGATGAGGGGTGGGATTGGGGGATGAGGGGTGGGATTGGGGGATCCATCGGAGGGGGTTACTACTGTGCTGTATGTGCTCCCTGCTTCCTTGGCCTAATCCCTAATTCCTAATCCCTAATTAACTCCTAGAGTGGCACCGCGCCGACCGACCGACAGCACTGCTGAGATAAGGACGCCGGATGAGGAAGGATGAGCATTTTGAAGAAAATATGGAGGTCCAGGACAGAGCAGGAGATGTAATAGGGTGGCCAGACGTCCGTCTTTAGGGAGGATCGTCCGTCTTATCAGTGCCTTGTTCGGTGTAAGCCACAGCAACAAGACAGACAAAAATGCATGAAAATGTATGAAATAGCAAGAAACGCTCATTTTCTTGGGGGAGGACCCCCAAACCCCCGTCCGAAAATATGTCCTCCTTTTTCCTGTCACTGAGATGGTCACCCTAAGATGTAATGTAATGTAAAGTGAATGAATTCAAGAATAACCACATTGTTGCAGAAGGAGGAGAACACATTCCTGTGGAACATATTGAATTATTCCCTCCTGTCCGTAACGGCTGCTGGGAAAGCATCGCCTACGCAGAGCAGAGCAGAGCAGGAGCGCTGTGGACGGATGATGAACCCCAGGTCTGCCAGATGCGCTTCCTGGAAAGCACAGCTTCCAGATCACAACAGAGATGTCGAGCACAATACATTTTTTAAAAATATTTTTTTGTGCTTTTTGTGGCTTTACTGTTGATAGGATAGTGGACAGTAGAGTGGGAGAGAGTGATGGGGTGGGGTTGGGGCTGGACTCGAACTTGGGTCCCCATGGGCACGCGAGCCCATATGTGGGGGGCTTGGCGTCAATACGCATTTACAGTTTTTCTCGATTGGTTTGGCTAATTTCTCAAAACTGAGATGACATTCTCAAAACAACACAGACAAATCTCCAAACCAACTTACAATTTCCCACAACAGAATGGCATTTTTCATTGCTTTCATCAAATTTCAAATGCTTTGTACATGTCTCAAATATTTAGTACATCTCGGCAGATGGCTATATACAAGTACCCTACAGTTGGCACATTGAGCATACATTTAGCACATTTTCCAAAAAAATTGACCTGTCTTATCTAAACGAATTAGACAATTCTCAGTCTAATGGTTGCCCTTTCCAAAACATGTCAGCATGATTTCATTGTGTGAGTCATCATATGCAAAGCAGTCTACACAATTGTCAAAACAGTCAAGGACATAATATTTTAAGAATTTCTTTAATGTAAACAGTAAATTCATGACAGTGTTCAATAGGCCAGATGGTATTGTAACTTTACTAGTTTGTAGAAAATAATTTTACAACCGTGTATACTACAGTTCCCTCTGTTATTTGGCTAATTTCTTGACATTTTTTCAAACGGCATTCTGTGGAAGGAATTTAGTTTCGACACACGGGTAAACTGTTTTTGGAGTGATATGAGCAAGTGATGAGGATCCATGGCGTTATGCTGAACCATCCAGTTTATTTTGACGGAATGACTAAATGAATGCAAATGAGCCAAACCAATTCAGAAGGATATATGCCATTTTTATGGTACTGACTATTTATGTGGGAGAAGGTCTATAGGCTGATTCAAGAATGAGCTGTTTTGGGAGGTATATGACATTTTGCTAGTTATCTGATCTGTTGTGCAGAAGTGTAAGAAAGTTTAGCCAAATGACCCAAAATGTATAGAAATGTCATCTCGGTTTCAAGAAATTAGCCAAACCAATCGAGAAAAACTGTAACAGGGTGTGGAGGAGGAATTCCACCAGTCTACAAGTACAAGACAGCCTTGGACAGAGGTTGTCAACCTTTTTTGAACGAATGCACACCGTGTTCAAGGGCAAAATGCCAAAAAAGGCACACCACCAATCGTAAATGCTAAATGAAAATAAAACCCTATTGCCTGTATTACAGTATTTCTCAATTGGTTTTGTACATTTTTCTCAACAGAATAATCATTCTCAACACTCCTTGTTCAATTGTGACTTCCTGCTGTTATCTGTGCACATGGTAAAATACGTTTCTCATGGTTTTCAGCATTTAGCAAATGCTTTCGTCACCATGCAGATGGTTGTGTACAATTCTCAGCTTTTTCGTTCATAATCAATTGCTTTTGTCATATCACTCAACAAGCATTGTCACTAAATACACAAAACTATCTCAAACCCCAAAACATTTAGGCCCATAGTATAAGTCTTGACATGCAAAATGATTTACCAAGCTGCCATAATGTGTTAAGCATTGTATAATTTCCATTGGATTTTTGCCTAAAAATGTGATCTGAATTGTTAAATTGCTCGCTGGTAAATATTAACTCTCTCCAATCAAAACCAGTAGAAGGGAAAGAGAAAATGATACAATGACTAACCATTCTGCTGGCACTGACGCATTCATTGACACAAAAACTTGGTTTTGAAACATAAACTAAGGGTTTTGAGTAAGAGACGCGGTTTTGCAGGTCATCTACGGTGTTTGAGAAAGAATGTTATGTTTTGCAAATTGCGAGAGAGATTCGAGAAATGTACAAAACCAATTAAGAAAAACTGTAACAATGTAGCCTATAGTCATTCTGTAATCTTCCACTGCACACCGACCGGATAATCTCTCATGGCACACTAGTGTTCCCCGGGGCACAGTGGTTGAAAAACACTGGCCTAGTAAGTTATTTCTTGCTGCGCAAACGTATAAGACACATTAACTACAGAGTTTTTTCCCCCTTGCTTTTCCACATGTTGGTATATTGGCATTGTAGTTAGGAAATGGATCGCACTCAGTTTTTCTTCTTTTATTGTTTTCTTTTTATTCTGATGACATTGCAGGGACTGACATGACAGACGTTTCGACTGCACAGAGCCTTCTTCAGTGTCACCCGTATATCGTCTATTGGCATTGAAATGCATAAACACATTATCGTTAGAATAACAAATATCACCATGGTATCACTGCGTCTGCACACCACACTGTAGTCTGTGCTATACTAATATACACTAGGCTACTGAATTATCAACATGTGGTATTATTACCTCCGGCTGTGTGTACGTGTGTGTGTACGTGTGTGTGTGTGAGTGTGTGTGTGTGTGTGTGTGTGTGTGTGTGTGTGTGTGTGTGTGTGTGTGTGTGTGTGTGTGTGTGTCTGTGCGTGCGTATGAACATGCGTACATGTGTGTGTGTGTGTGTGTGTGTGTGTGTGTGTGTGTGTGTGTGTGTGTGTGTGTGTGTGTGTATGTGTGTGTGTCTGTGCGTGAACATGTGTGCATGTGTGTGTGTGTGTATCTGTATGTGTGTGTGAACATGTGTGCGTGTGCGTGTGAACATGCGTGCATGTGTGTGTGTGCAGAGCATGGCAACCCGACCGAAGCCCGACGGGCCGGGTCGGAACCCGACGGGCCGGGCCGGACTCGGACAAAAAAAAATAGAATATCTGTCGGACTCGGGTCGGGCTTGAACCAAACAGACATTGTGAAAATTGTAAGCAGAGGAAA
>NC_085862.1:3592713-3600213 GCF_034702125.1 Engraulis encrasicolus
TGCTCATTGTTTCAGCCTCAATGTAATGCTTCTTACATATTCCAATGAATGAGTAGTTTAAAGGGACACTGTGTGAGATTTTTAATGGTTTATTTCCAGAATTCATGCTGCCCATTCACTAATATTACCTTTTTCATGAATACTTACCACCACCATCAAATTCTAAGTATTCATAATGACTGGGAAAATTGCACTTTTCATACATGAAAAGGGTGATCTTCTCCATGGTCCGCCATTTTGAATTTCCAAAAATAGCCATTTTTATTTTAGCTGCAAAAATGACTCTACTTGGACCATACTAGAAAATATTTGCTTATTACTCAGAAAACTTTCATCATAGAAAACTACGGGCAATTGGCAGCCCAGTTTCAATGAGCAGCATAGTTGCAGTACCTTTTTTGACCATTTCCTGCACAGTGTCCCTTTAAAACCTGCCCATCTAAATGTCTGTCCTGGGAGCAGGACAAGCAAATGACAAGATACTTCAAACAGGATTTTTTTCTGCTCGCATGTTTATATTTTTGCGTAAAGTTTTGGGTGAACACCAGGGCTCTAAATTAACACCAGCCAATCGGCCAAATGCTGGTGAAATTTCAGTTTGTCTGGTAGGAAAGATCAAGTTACTAGCCACTTTGATCCATTAGTGAGTATTTTTGGCTTTTTGTAAGATTAACATTTACTAGCCATTTTTGCTGGTGGTGAAAAACATTAATTTAGGGCCCTGGTGAACACCCTTCTTCAGACGTTCCAATCCTGGTTGAAGCCAGGAGTTTTCTATTTGTATCTAGCATACTCCAAGCAACATCTTGAGCAAGTCACCATACATACCGTACACACAAACACCTTCCCAGCTTTGCCTCGAGCTACAGTAGCAACCCCATTGTTTCTATGGTAACTGTTGAACACGTCTTAAGGGATGGGAATGTGCTCAGATGTGAGAGAGGCACACCACTTCTCTACAGCTGATTGCTTCATTATAGGAATCTGAATGCGCCCTTGGCCATGGTGCACACGCCTAAGGTATTTTTGAAAAAAAAAAGGTTCGCACACTCCTTTGTATTTTTTTCTTCTTTAAGTTATTTTCTCTTCTTTTTATTTTTTTATTTAATGGCGAGCATGATGACGTTTCGACCTCTCTGTCTTCCTCAGATTCACTGACCAAAACCTGTCTGAAGGTGAAGCCTGTGTTTGTCAGTGAATCTGAGGAAGACCGAGAGGTCGAAACGTCATCATGCTTGCCAGTAAATGAAAAAATAAAAAGAAGAAAAAATAACTTAAAGAAGAAAAAAATCCAAAGGAGTATGCAAACCCTTTTCCCAAAAATATGTAATTTTTTTGTTCAGCACTAGGGATTGTGCACAAGTAACTCTCTACACACGGCTACGGTGCCATACTGATGATACGCTGCTGGGGATCTGGGTTCCATTCCCGTCCAACCGAGGCCATTTCCCGAACCTCCCCCATCTCTATCTTCCAATCGCTTCCTGTCTCCATCTCACACACACTCCTGTCCATTAAATGCATGATAGCTCCAAAAATAATATGATATCTGAATGTGACATTTCCACAGGGTCCAGGCACTCACATCACGGCTGACTTTTCATTGAGACGGAGAGAGACACCAGCAGTGAAGTGGAGAATGAAGATCGGTTTGTTCTTCTCTTGGGCTCCAGCCTGGTGTCTTGCACTCAGTGACTAATACAGCAGCTATCGACCAGCCAGAAAGACGCCAAGCGCTTATTCAGTGCTCAGACGGACCAATGAACTCAATGCAAAGCTAGACACACTGAGTCACGAGAAAACGATTAAGTCCTAACAGCAGTGGACCATGAATTGGAAGGCAATGGCTATGCCACACTTTCTTATTCTTCAGCTCTCTAAGTATTTTTATGGGCTTTTTTGTCATTATTTCAGATAGGACAGTGAAGAGCGACAGGAAGTAAAAGTGGAGAGAGAGACGGGGTAGGGATGGCAAATGACCCTGGCCGGATTCGAACCCTGGGTGCAAACCCTTGGGCATGCAAGCCCAAATGTGGGGGGGCTTAACGTGCTGCGCCACAGCGCCCCCTAGAGTAGTTTTTCACAACATTGGCTCTTCAGCCCTCCAGGGGACGGTCGGGAACCCTCAGGGGGCGTTGAGAAGGATGCAGCTGAGAGGGGACGATGCTTGGTTGTCATTGGGGGGCATTAGTCTATTATACTTTTTAATACTGAGGGGGTGTTGCCAGGCTTATGATGGGGTCAAGGGGGTGTTGGGAGGCGTATAATGAGGTCAAGGGGGCATTTGTTCAAAAAGGTTGAGAGACACAGAGTTAGATTCAAACTGTAACATAAAACCAGATAAGTATTTACCACAATTGTCTAAAATGTCTTTTCTACAACTGTCTAGAACTAGTCAGGCTGTGCCCTCCTAGTGACGCAACACTTTCAGTGTTGCAACTAGTCAGGTCAAGAGCAATGCAAGTACTTTCGGAGTTCCCGAAAATACGGGAACTCCACCCACTTTGTCGGGAACCATAAGCAAACCAAGGGAGGCGGGTCGACCATTTCGTTTGGGAAATGTTAATTGTTATGCTCTTGGTCAGACCAAGTCTCGAAGAGATTTGAAAGTCGATGATAATCAGGCTAGTCTAGAGCTACAGCTAAATCTTAGCTACAGCTAAAGATTTTTGTCAGAGATGTGTTAATCCACCCAGCAAACACCTGTTACGTAGACACTCTTTCTGCAGACAGACACATTCAGCCATTACTACCGCCAAAATGTACTTCAGTATTACTTGTGAGCTGACTGACAATATGATTAGGAACACCTGCCACATTGGAAAAAAAACTAGCCATACCAAACAAATGCAACATTCCTTTGTTTGACCAGGATGCTTGCAACATCTCTGAACTTCCCAAAATAACCTCTGGGTCACCACAACAACGTTCCCTTCAGCCGGAAACTTCTCCTGCTCCAGTTGTCATGGCGATAGCATTGCGAAAGAGCCAGTACCCCACCCACCCACCCATCCTCTGGAAAAAAAAGAAAAAGAAAAAAAAACCTTAACTCCCACCATCATTCCAATCTTAGCACCTTTCTTCTCTCCACTCCCATTTGCGGTCCAGCTGAGCTCTCTTGTGCCTCATCGCATTTATTATTTCGTTTCAGACTATGATGGACACAAATTGCAGTCAACAACCTCAGCAATAAAATAATATAAAACATATTGAATTGTCTATCTCTTTGATGCACCGTGGGGGCCTCGTCATAATGCAATTTGCCCCTATGAAAAAAACAAACACTGTTTTTGTTTGGAAAACACACACACTCTGTTATCTGCAGGATGTGTCGAGGAGGCCGGAGACGCCTGGGGTTCGGCTCGGGTTGGAGACGCCTGGGGTTCGGCTCGGGTTGGAGACGCCTGGGGTTCGGCTCGGGTTGGAGACGCCTGGGGTTCGGCTCGGGTTGGAGACGCCTGGGGTTCGGCTCGGGTTGGAGACGCCTGGGGTTCGGCTCGGGTTGGAGACGCCTGGGGTTCGGCTCGGGTTGGAGACGCCTGGGGTTCGGCTCGGGTTGGAGACGCCTGGGGTTCGGCTCGGGTTGGAGACGCCTGGGGTTCGGCTCGGGTTGGAGACGCCTGGGGTTCGGCTCGGGTTGGAGACGCCTGGGGTTCGGCTCGGGTTGGAGACGCCTGGGGTTCGGCTCGGGTTGGAGACGCCTGGGGTTCGGCTCGGGTTGGAGACGCCTGGGTTCGACTCGACCGCGACTCTGGAGCAGCATGGCACAGGGCCGGACTGGTCATCTGGCATACAGGGCACTGTCCTGATGGGCACACTGACCTCACCGATTCATTTTTTTTTTTCATTTGTTTGTTTGTTTTAATTTTTCCCTTAGAGACTAGGCCACAGTGTTGATAGGACGACTCATTGGTGCATCCTTAATCCTCAATACAGTGGACTGAGCCCATCATAACTGTAGTATGGGAGTGGGGGTGAGGGGGGCTGGTCTATGTGAAAAATGCCCAGGCTAGTTTGTGGTCAAGTGAAGTCGACAGTCACCACATTGGTTATCATTAATTCTGAAGTACAGCATATATGTGATCTGGGGGTCGAATGTGCGAACGATCGGATAATAGGCTTGATTAGTCCATTATAGTCCCGTCAAAAATGTTGACTCTCACAGCCCCATGAGCCGCCCGGAAAGGGTGGAGGTGCCCCATACAGTGGGCTGAGCTGTATGAGGATCATAATTGCAGTATGGGAGTGGCTGGTCTAAGCCAAAAATGCCCGGGCCGGTTTGTGTTCCCAGCCCCTGGCAGGGGGGAGATGGAGGATCTCAGGGGGGAGATGGGGGGGGCGGGGGAGACGGGGGATCTCAGGCCAACTCATCTCTTTGATGGAGATTTATGGGCTGTGGCTGGGCACTGCCCCCCCACCCGTCGCCCGCCCGAGGGCAGTCACATGAAAACATCAGCTGGCCACACTCGCCGGGAGCACTCCGGAAATCAACACCATTACACCCCCCCTCCCCAACACACACACACACACACACACACACACACCCCCTCCCCAACACACACACACACACACACACACACACACACGACAGCAGCAGAGCAGAGATCAACATCATCTCCCCACCCACTCATACCACTCACCACGCCTTGCCAAGAGCACTGCACAGATCAACACCCTCTCTACCCTCACGTCCCTCTCCTCTCTCGTCTCGTCTCCTCTCCTCCCCTCTCGCCTCACCTCCCTCTCGTCTCGTCTCGTCTCGTCTCGTCTCGTCTCGTCTCGTCTCCTCTCCTCTCCTCTCGCCTCACCTCCCTCTCGTCTCCTCTCCACCCCTCTCGCCTCACCTCCCTCTCGTCTCGTCTCGTCTCGTCTCGTCTCGTCTCGTCTTGTCTCCTCTCCTCTCCTCTCCTCTCTTCTTCTCTCCTCTCCTCACCTCCATTCTCCTCTTCTCTCATCTCCTCTCCTCTCCTCTCCTCTCGTCTCGTCTCACCTCCCTCTCGTCTCCTTTCCTCTCCTCTCCTCTCCTCTCCTCGCGCCCCTCACCTCTCCTCTCCTCTCCTCTCCTCTCCTCTCCTCGCCTCTCCTCTCCACTCCTCGCGCCCCTCACCTCTCCTCTCCTCACCTCTCCTCTCCTCACCTCTCCTCTCCTCTCCTCTCCTCGCCTCTCCTCTCCACTCCTCGCGCCCCTCACCTCCCCCTCTCCTCACCTCCCCCTCTCCTTTCTCCTCCCCTCTCCTCTCCTCTCCCCTCCTCTCCTCTCACCTCTCCTCTCCTCCCCTCTCCTCTCGCCCCTCACCTCCCTCTCTCCCCTCCTCTCCTCCTCTCCTCTCCTCTTCCCCTCCATCTTTTCCCTCACCTTTCTCTCTCCTCTCCCCTCCCCTCCCCTCCCCTGCCCTCCCCTCCCCTCTCCTCCCTCTATTCTCCTCTCCTCCCCTCTCCTCTCCTCTCCTCTCCTCTCCTCTCCCCTCTCCTCCCCTCCCCTTCCTTTCTCCTCTTCCCCTCCATCTGCCCACCTTCCCTCACCTCCCCTCTCCCCTCCTCTGCCTCTCCTCTCGCCCCTCACCTCCCCCTATCCTCTCATCTCCCCCTCTCCCCTCACCTCCATCCCCCTCCCTCCCCCCCCCCCTCGCCAGGAGCATTGTAGAGATCAACACCATCTTTGCACCCCCACCTCCCTCTCTTCCCTTCCCCTCCATCTTTCCACCCCCCCCCCCTCTCCCCCCTCTCCCCCCTCGCCAGGAGCATTGTAGAGATCAACACCATCTCTTCCCCCCCCACCTCCCTCTCTTCCCTCTCCACCTCCTCTTGACAGCTAGTCAACCCCCCCCCTCCACCACCACCACCACCCTACGGCAGCATACACACAATCAGGGGCACACACACACACACACACACACACACACACACACACACACACACACACACACACACACACACACACACACACACACACACACACACACACACACACACACACACACACGCCAACAGACACACACACATGCACACACATGCACACACTGGATGCACACACATGCACCACAACACACACACACACACACACGCACACGCACACGCACACGCGCACACAATCCAATAGTTCGCCCACACACATATTCATGTGCAGAAGTGCACACACACATATACTGACACACAGACACAGACAAACACACACACACACACACACACACACACACACACACACACACACACACACACACACACACACACACACACACACACACACACACACACACACACACACACACACACACACACACACACACACACACACACACTACCCAATAGTTCGCCCACACACATACAATTTCATGTGCAGAAGCGCACAAACAAACGCACGCACGCACGCACACACACACACACACAAACACTCCGGGGGTGAATCTAAGCTCTGACCTTTAGAATAGCTTGGCCACCCAATGCTAATGCTGCCTCTTGCCTTGTTGCAAACAACACACTGTACAATTGTCTTCTTTATTCCCATCGTCTATTTTGAAAACACAGCTTGCTGGCCCGACAAGGAGATGCATTGTGCACCCTTATCCTTATCCTTTGGGCTATGAATGACTTCACACTTTGAGGAGTAGGCTATCATCACATATAGTTGATTAGAATTACAGCTAAACATTGAGTCCTCACTACGATGTAGTAGTAGTAGAAGTATAGACTTAATTGTCATGCATGCATGAAATTTGTCATCGGTCTCACCATATAAAAACGTAACATAGTTATATATATTATGTAGCCTGAGCATCCAAACGTCTGACCTGGGAACAGGACAACCAAATAACCAGATGACAAAAAGAAAAGTCCGCTTCAAACAGGATTTTTCTGCTCCCACTCATTTTATATTTTTCCACAACGTTTCGGGTGAAACCCTTGTTCAGACATCACCTCATGTCACGTCTGACTGAAGAAAGGGTTTTCACCCGAAACGTCATGAAAAAATAACAAAATAAAAGCAAGCAGAACAATTCTGGTTGAAGCTGACTTTTCTCTTTTTATTTCCTCACTATGATGTCACAAACTCTCAGTAGGATTTTAAACACAGAGTTCTGTGTAAGCTGTAGAACAGTGATTCTCAAACTGTGGTTCGGGGCCCGCTGGTGGGCCCTGAAGGTATTCCAAGTGGGCATTGCAATCAATTTCGAAAAACAATGCTTCTAAAACAATATTTGTGTGTGCTGCTTTTGAATGTAGCCAGAGGTGGGCCCGAACATTTGTGAAAATTTCAAGTGGGCCCTGAGTTGGAAAAGGTTGGGAACCCCTGCTGTAGAGTGTTGGAGTGTAATTCTGGGGATGGGGGTCAGTACACTTCAAAGGGTTAATAGGACTTGAACTGAATACATATGCTGATGTGAAGATGATGTCATGAGGTTTAGGTAACGTGTGGTGGTGGATGTTAAGTGGACAGAGAGAGAGAGGAAGTGTGTCCCTGATTTCTCAATAGAGGCAAGCTAGTACATCACTGTGTAGTAC